>NC_091188.1:12968575-13056075 GCF_040958095.1 Procambarus clarkii
TGGAGAGCTAACAATTCAACTCCCTTCTCAAGTAAAGAACATAAGAAATATACAGCACATTCGTGCTAGAATAGTTGATCTATTGTAGCACTCCACCTGTCAAAGGTTGTCGGGGAAAACAAGCCTGGTTATGCATATGCAAATGTCAAGACCCACAAATCTTGAAACCTACTTCGGCCAATCATCAGCCAGATACCCACACCCACATACAGACTGGCTAAGCGACTCAACTGCCTGCTGACTCCTTATGTGCCTTGTGCTTTTAGCCTGAAGTCTCCAAAGGAATTCGTTGACTTAATGAGGGGAGCACAGGCCACAGGGATGAGAACCTTTCTGGATGTAGCGTCGTTCTTTACCAAGGTGCCCGTGGACGAAACAATCAGGATGATGTACAGAGTGTATCGTGATCCGCCTTGTACCTCTGGACATACCAGAGAGCATATTCAGTTAGTTACTCGAAGCCTGCACTAAAGAGGCACCCTTCTTGAGTCCCGATGGGCACATGCAACAAGTGGATGGTGTCGCCATTTGTTCTCCCTTAGGTGTCCTGATTGCGAACTTCTACATAAGTACCATAAAACAGAGGGTCTTAATTGATATGGACTTAAAACCCACCATATACTGCAGGTACATTGATGACATATTTAAGCAGGTACCTGATGTCAGATGTTTACTGCAGTTGAAGGAGGCATTCGAGCAAAATTTGGTATTAAGTTTCACTTACGAGATGGAGAGTGATGGGAAGCTGCCTTTTCTAGATGTAACAGTCGTGGAAAAGAATGGTGGCTTCCACACTGCAGTCTACACTAAGGAAACGAACACAGGAATGTGCCTTAATGCACATTCTGAATGTGCCTTAATGCACATTCTGAATGTACCTTAATGCACATTCTGAATGTGCCTTAATGCACATTCTGAATGTGCCTTAATGCACTGTCTGAGCAGTGACTGCCCAGAAAGGTACAAGCGGAGTGTTGTCAACACTTACATCGACCGAGCTCTCACTCACAGCTGTAGTTGGAAACATGTCGACGAAGAACTCTGCAGAGTAAGGCAGGTCCTAGTCAATAATGGCTTCTCTAACGATTATGTTGAAGACGTCATTAAAAGAAAGGGGACACACCAAGCAACCTCTGAAGAATCAACTAACACAACACCTGTACCTTCTATTAGATTGTTTTACAGGAACTTCTTTTCGACGGCTCACTAAATGGAAAAAAGTGTCCTGAAAGATATTATTAATAGGAACGTTATCCCCCACAGACACAGATCAGAAGATACAATTAACAATTTACTACAAAAACAAGAAAACGGCCAACCTACTCATGAAGAACTCTCCAGACACCAAACAGAACGCCATGAAAGAGACCAACGTCGTCTATGCCTTCACATGCCCACTTGGGGACTATCATCCCAAAAGATCTCAGTATATAGGCAAGACAACAACGACTCTCTCTCTAGGCGATTAACAATGCACAAGCAACAGGGCTTCATCAAAGAGATATAATCTCCTTGCACAACCAGACCATCACCAGAGAAATCTTAACAAGCAACACAGAAATTATCGAAAGATACAACGACAACAGGAGACTCGACATCAGCAAGGCCCTACACATCAAAAGCTCAAAACCAGCAATCAACAGCTAATAAACACATAATTACAGTCTACCCACTTCAAGACCCCAAACCAGCACAGAAACAGTTGAAGCAAGAACATAGAACATAGAACATGCCTTAATACTCATATGCCATTCATCTACTAGTTTATCTCAATCATGTCCTGTATCACCTCACCCCAAGCTTATATAAACCTTGGCAGAACATGTAAAACTTGTCTTTGAAAATTTAAGGAGTGCCTTGCAAAACACTTCCCTAGGCGCCAGACCATAATTATAGTGTGAAAATGAACTTTGGAGAGTAAATTTTTCAGCTACCGTCGACAGTGAAGAAAAACGTAAGAAATATTGAGAAGATTCGTGTTAGAATCATTAGTCTTACCCTTTCGGTCATATTCAACAACATATATATATATATATATATATATATATATATATATTGCATAATACTATAATGATCATGGTAACTGCCGTGGATGGTGGTGCTCCAACTTGTAATTATTATTTCTGCAGTGTTGCCATTAGCTAGAGAGCTCGCTTACTTAATCAACAAAGTTAACGATCATAAACAACACTTTCCACCACCTTAGTGTCCAACCTACTCTAGCCAGATGTTTTCCTTAGTGATCGCTTATTTTTCTCCCGGTGTTAGAGGCGCGGGTCGTGTGAAGGTTGTGTGTCTGTCTGTCAGCGTCGTGGTTGAGGCGGTGTGGGGGAGGGGGGGGGCGAGCTGTCCACCAGCCCCACACTGGCGAAAGCAAGAATGTTCTGCTTGAAAGACTGTTGCTGCTTGCTTGCACACACACACACACACACACACACACACACACATACACACACACACACACACACACACACACACACACACACACACACACACACACACAAGACATAGACAAGCTGAAGGAATGGTCGAACAAATGGTTGTTAGAGTTTAACCCAACCAAATGTAATGTAATGAAGATAGGTGTAGGGAGCAGGAGGCCAGATACAAGGTATCATCTGAAAGAGGAAATTCTTCAAGAGTCAGAGAGAGAAAAAGACTTGGGGGTTGACATCACGCCAGACTTGTCTCCTGCAGCTTATATCAAGAGGATAACATCAGCGGCATATGCCAGGCTGGCCAACATACGAACGGCATTCAGAAACTTGTGTAAAGAATCATTCAGAACATTATATACCACATATGTCAGGCCAATCCTGGAGTATGCAGCCCCAGCATGGAGTCCATATCCAGTCAAGGACAAGACTAAACTGGAAAAGGTTCAAAGGTTTGCCACCAGACTAGTACCCGAGCTGAGAGGTATGAGCTACGAGGAGAGAATACGGGAATTAAACCTCACTTCGCTGGAAGACAGAAGAGTTAGGGGAGACATGATCACCACATTCAAGATTCTGAAGGGAATTGATAGGGTAGATAAAGTCAGACTATTTAACACAAGGGGACACAGGTGGAAACTGAGCGCCCAAATGAGCCACAGAGATATTAGAAAGAACTTTTTTAGTGTCAGAGTGGTTGACAAATGGAATGCATTAGGAAGTGATGTGGTGGAGGCTGACTCCATACACAGTTTCAAGTGTAGATATGATAGAGCCCAATAGGCTCAGGAATCTGTACACTTGTTGATTGACGGTTGAGAGGCGGGACCAAAGAGCCAGAGCTCAACCCCTGCAAACACAACTAGGTGAGTGCAACTAGGTGAGTACACATTCACACACACATACATACACTCATACACACACACATACACATATACACACATACATACACACACACACTCCATACAGCTGCCAGCTTCCATGTAGTGTTCACTTCTGAGCGTGAACAGGTCCCAGAGCAAGACGAGGAAGCAGCCCCCTGACAAGAGACCATTAAATACTGAGGTAGCAGGGGATGAAGTAAAGTTCCAACTAGGAGCACTAGATGTAACCAAAGCTACTGGGCCAGACAGTGTATCACCATAGACGGTAAAAGAAGCAGCACAGACCCTCAGCCTACCTCTAGCACTGATCTTTAATGAGTCACTTAGAAAGGGAATTGCCCAGCTGCTGGAAGAAGGCAAATGTGGTGCCAATCTAGAGGAAAGAGAATAGGGAAGAGGCACTAAACTGTGTCGCTCACAAGTATCCCTTGCAAAGTACTTGAAGGAATTATAAGGTTAAGACTAATTGCGCACCTAGAAAGATTTAGGTTTGTAAGCAAACAACAATACGGCTTTAGGGAAGGGAAATCATGCCTGACGAACCTCCTGGAGTTTTATGGTAAGGTGACAAGAATTAGGTAAGACAGAGAAGGCTGGGCAGACTGCAGATATCTGGACTGCCAAAAAGGCTTTGATATAGTACCACACAGCAGGTTACTATAGAAACTGGAGAGGCAGGCGGGAGTAAGCGGAACCCCACTAACATGGGTAAGGAATTACCAGAGAGTGTATATGGACACAGAGGCCCAGTGTGGGCCTCTGTAACCGCTCTCTATGCCATTCACTTGCTGCCTCTACGGTGCATAATTGATGAGCTAAACAAACGCGTCTAGAGGAGGGCAGCAACAGCCTAGTTGACCAGACCTCTAACCAAGAGGCCTGGCCAGAGACCGGACCGCGGGACATTGATCCCCGTTATCGACACAAGGTAAGGTATAATATTTATTTACAACAACAAATATAATGCAGCATATCGTGCCTACGGAGAATGGCTGCCAAAGTAGTTATCTAAAATTACTAGTGATTTTCGGTGAAACAATTATCAATAAAAAATCAAATAAAATTAGGTCCAATTTCCAAATTAGCCCCAACGTCACAGGGGCTGAGTCGTCTGCGGCCGGTCGTCAAAATCTAATTCAAAAACTATTTCCTGAGCAGAGGGTAAGTACCAAGGATGGAGCACCGCTCCTCCGGCCCTCCTCTTAAATGAATGGCTAATACACCTCTCAGCGGCTGTGAGTGGAGGGAGGCCAGGCGGGAGGGAGGGAGGGAGTAGGGAAGGTAGGGAGGGCAGGCATGAGGGAGGGAGGGCAGGAGGGAGGGAGGGAGGGAGGGCAGGCATGAGGGAGGGAGGGCAGGAGGGAGGGAGGGAGGGCAGGCATGAGGGAGGTAAGGCAGGAGGGAGGGAGGGAGGGCAGGCATGAGGGAGGTAAGGCAGGAGGGAGGGAGGGAGGGAAGGCAGGAGGGAGGGCAGGCAGGAGGGAGGGAGGGAGTAGGGAAGGTAAGGAGGGCAGGCAGGAGGGAGGGAGGGAGTAGGGAAGGTAAGGAGGGCAGGCAGGAGGGAGGGAGGTAGGGAGGGCAGGCAGGAGGGAAAGAGGGAGGAAGGGAGGGAGGGCAGGCTGAAGGGGAGAACAGAACGGAAGGCAGTGCAGCATCCCGAGAGCCCTCCCCCACCCCTTAAAAAAACCCCACACATTTGGGATTAAAACCTCTCCACCCAGATTACATTGACTGGCTGACGTGTTGACATTCCCCCTGAAGGGTCATCCAGAGCCTGTACACCTGCCAGATATTCCAGGTGGCGCCACTGAGACTTACTTCACCACAAGTAAACATGCCACACTCCTTCGTCTGTATTAGCAGTCAAATACACGATATTCCAACAGTGTCCTGCATCCTCGGCTCTACCAGTGTTTCCCCTTGACTGCCGGAGTAGATATGGGACACGTGAGCACCAGTCCCCTACACTACGTCTCTCTAGGACTACCAGCAGTCTGGTCGCAGTCCGTCTAATTACCCAAAGCTACTCAAAGCTTTCTCCATTATTTAAGTAATGAAGAACTATGATATATCCACTCACTATAATGTTGGTGCTGAATGTAGAACATGACAAAAACATATCTTTACTCTGAAATAATATAATTTTATAACGAAATCAGATGAAAGTCAGTGGCAGGTGACGCCATAGGAAGTCGACGATCCAAGCGACATTGTGGTGATACTTATCTAAAATATATTGGTGCCTAAAGGTTAGTTTAGGTTAGGTTAGGTACAGAAGGCTGATATGTCAGCCAACACTCTCCAGGCAGCAATATATCTTGGATACGTAACACAACATTATCACTCGGTTCGTCGACTTCTTATAGCGTCACCTGATACCGAGTTTCCTCTAATTTCCTTATAAAATTATATTGTTTCAGAGTAAAAATATGTATTTTCATGTTCTACATTCAGCACCAACATTACAGAGAGTAAATAAATCATATTTTTTTTATTACTTACACAATGCTAGGAAGCTTTGAGCAGCTTTGGGTAATTACACGGATCTGTCCCAACTGCATGGCTACGAATTGCTACTCACTCAAATGCCTATATAAACATTTTCATGCATTACGACATTAGTGACGTTGTTTTGTGCCCCCACACACTGTCACCACACTGATGGGAGGGAGGGAGAAAGACCACGTAGGAGAGAAATAGAGAAGAGGAAGGAATGGAAGGAGGGGAATAACAAATTGTCAGAGTAAATGAGCGATGAATGGAAGGATATTAGAGAGGGAGTGGAGAGGGAGTGGAGAGGGAGTGGAGAGGGAGTGGAGAGGGAGTGGAGAGGGAGTGGAGAGGGAGTGGAGAGAGAAAGAGAGAGAGAGAGAGAGAGAGAGAGAGAGAGAGAGAGAGAGAGAGAGAGAGAGAGAGAGAGAGAGAGAGAGAGAGAGAGAGAGAGACAGAGAGAGAGAGAGAGAGAGAGAGAGAGAGAGAGAGAGAGAGAGAGAGAGAGAGAGAGAGAGAGAGAGAGAGAGAGAGACAGAGAGAGAGAGAGAGAGAGAGAGAGAGAGAGAGAGAGAGAGAGAGAGAGAGAGAGAGACAGAGAGAGAGCCAGAGAGAGAGAGAGAGACAGAGAGAGAGACAGAGAGAGAGACAGAGACAGAGAGAGACAGAGAGAGAGAGAGAGAGAGAGAGAGAGAGAGAGAGAGAGAGAGAGAGAGAGAGAGAGAGAGAGAGAGAGAGAGAGAGAGAGAGAGACAGAGAGAGAGAGAGAGAGAGAGAGAGAGAGAGAGACAGAGAGAGACAGAGAGAGACAGAGAGAGAGAGAGAGAGAGAGAGAGAGAGAGAGAGAGAGAGAGAGAGAGAGAGAGAGAGCAGTTGAAACTACAAAGCTACAGAATCTTCAAGGCTACTTTCATCTTCAAGAGAAAACTAAACTGTTTTCTAAAATAACGTGCCGGACCAACCGGGCTGTGGTGGGCCTGCGGGCCGCTCCAAGCAACAGCCTGGTGGACCAAACTCACAAGTCAAGCCTGGCCTTGGGCCGGACTTGGGAAGTAGAAGAACTCCCAGAACCCCATCAACCAGGTATCAACCAGAGTTACAAAGCTACAACTCTGGGACTACAAAGCTTAACAAATCGCTAACCTTGTCCATGTTGGATAGAAGAAAATGTATATATGCTGGTTAGCATTGTAAATGTGTGGCCACGTCTGTGGTAGAAAATAATAATAAAAAAAAACACCCACACACCCTACTCATCAATGTGCCCACTATCTGGCACTCTCCATCATCTTCCCGTCACCTGTACGACCCGTCCACACACACGTCACCCGCACTAATAATTACCGTCTCACCCTCACCTCTCTACCATAGTTATCTACCCACCACCTGCCCATCTACCAATTACCTCTGCACGAAACCTCCACATCAATGTCCACCCAAACAACCCCCCCCCTCTCCCCCACACCCATTTAATTACCCAACTCTCAACCCAGAACACAACCCAAGAACTTACCAATAACCCAGCCACCACACCCCCTGCCAACCTTCTCCAGCCTGCTGGTGACACGACCACCATACTGGGGCAGTTATAGTGTCGCCCGTCGTGTAGGGCAAGGGTCGGGGTACAGCTGTCAAGACCAGCTAGCCCGGTCTTGACATTATTATTAACATCTTTATTGACAAAATTAATTACAATTTTGCATAATCTGAGGATTTTGATAGTCTTATTAAATTGAGGTTAATGCTAGTATTCACTGTCACGCAGGACAGAGGGTCATACATAAGACAATAGGTCTAAACTGTAGGCTGAAGCACATATATATCACGGTTACAATCAATGTTTTAATGTGTGGATATGTGAAAACAACTTTCTATTGTGCACTGCCACACAAGGGCAGGGATGGGTTCATAAGTGATGCAGCTTAGAATATAAATAGAAATTGTTCTTCATTCTTTAAAATGGACAAGCAAATTTTGGGTAAATTGTTAGGATGTCGTCCAGAACACCTGAGTCAATAAAATAGTTACACAGTTGGTGGTACAAGAGGCCAGGAGGTCTAAAGTCCTTTACGGTTTCACATTCATCAATATAGTGTTCTAGTGAATGCATTAAAGGTTTATCACAGAGTTTACAATCTGAATATTCTGGTAGTGGCTCAGCCTCACTAACCTGCCAGATGTGTCTATAGCCAAGGCGAATTCGCGCAATTACTACATCACATTGCCTGGTCCGGTTACTGTGCTGACCATACAAATACCTATTATTACAGAACTTGTCATAACTTTTAATACTGCAACTTTCAGGTCTCTGTGCATTTCTTAGTTCTTCTAAATCTGAATTAATTTCTTTAATTTGTATGTTTCTAATAACTGCATTAGATAGTCCAAAGTCATAATCAATGTTTTCTTTCCTGCAAGCCTCATTGGCCAATTGATCTACAAAGTCATGTTTTTCGACTCCAACATGGGATGGGATCCGATCTTGACAGCCTTAGTTCAGCGGAGGAGGAGGCCATTTGTCAGGATTTAATCTAGTAGAAGAGAGTGGTGTGGGTAGACTTGTAAACCTAGTAACCTAACACCTCTGTGGTTCACTGAGGTAACACCTCTATGGTTCACTAAGGTAACACCTCTATGGTTCACTAAGGTAACACCTCTATTTTTCACTGAGGTAACACCTCCATGGTTCACTAAGATAACACCTCTATGGTTCACTAAGGTAAGACCTCCATGGTTCACTAAGGTAACACCTCTATGGTTCACTAAGGTAAGACCTCCATGGTTCACTAAGGTAAGACCTCCATGGTTCACTAAGGTAACACCTCTATGGTTCACTAAGGTAACACCTCCATGGTTCACTAAGGTAACACCTCTATGGTTCACTAAGGTAACACCTCCATGGTTCACTAAGGTAACACCTCTATGGTTCACTAAGGTAACACCTCTATGGTTCACTAAGGTAAGACCTCTATGGTTCACTAAGGTAAGACCTCTATGGTTCACTGAGGTAACACCTCTATGGTTCACTGAGGTAACACCTCTATGGTTCACTGAGGTAACACCTCTATGGTTCACTGAGGTAACACCTCTATGGTTCACTAAGGTAAGACCTCTATGGTTCACTGAGGTAACACCTCTATGGTTCACTAAGGTAACACCTCTATGGTTCACTAAAGTAACACCTCTATGGTTCACTAAGGTAACACCTCTATGGTTCACTAAGGTAACACCTCTATGGTTCACTAAGGTAACACCTCTATGGTTCACTAAGGCAACACCTCCATGGTTCACTAAGGCAACACCTCCATGGTTCACTAAGGCAACACCTCCATGGTTCACTAAGGTAACACCTCTATGGTTCACTACACTAGCACTAGCAGTATTAAGTATCACAAGGATGAATTAAGTGAACTTGTGTGTGTGCGGAGAAACAATAAATAATATTGCAATCACAGAAACAAGGCTGAAGGTAAAAAACAGGAAATCATGAGCCGAAAACAAAAATTAAAGTTAACCAATTTCTTCACAGTTATTGACAAGGAGGACGATGGGAGGGAGCAGCAATATAATACTATACTATAATACTATAATGATTATTATCCTGAGCGCTATTGTTGATATTGTTACTCTTGTTACTACATAATGGGTTGATGATTATAGGGAATTATTAATTAGCAAGACCAGATCAAAGGTGCCCCCATGACAGTTGGCACACCCAGAGTATCGTACAGTGGGACGGTGCTAAGTAGTATCGTACACCAGGACGGTACTAAGTAGTATCGTACACCAGGACGGTACTAAGTAGTATCGTACACCAGGACAGCGCTAAGTAGTATCGTACAGCAGGACGGCACTAAGTAGTATCGTACACCAGGACGGTGCTAAGTAGTATCGTACACCAGGACGGTACTAAGTAGTATCGTACACCAGGACGGTGCTAAGTAGTATCGTACACCAGGACGGCGCTAAGTAGTATCGTACACCAGGACGGCACTAAGTAGTATCGTACACCAGGACGGCACTAGTAGTATCGTACACCAGGACGGCACTAAGAGGTATCGTACACCAGGACGGCACTAGTAGTATCGTACACCAGGACGGCACTAGTAGTATCGTACACCAGGACGGCACTAAGTAGTATCGTACACCAGGACGGCACTAGTAGTATCGTACACCAGGACGGCACTAGTAGTATCGTACACCAGGACGGCACTAGTAGTATCGTACACCAGGACGGCGCTAGTAGTATCGTACACCAGGACGGCACTAGTAGTATCGTACACCAGGACGGCGCTAGTAGTATCGTACACCAGGACGGCACTAGTAGTATCGTACACCAGGACGGCACTAGTAGTATCGTACACCAGGACGGCACTAGTAGTATCGTACACCAGGACGGCGCTAGTAGTATCGTACACCAGGACGGCGCTAGTAGTATCGTACACCAGGACGGCACTAGTAGTATCGTACACCAGGATGGCACTAGTAGTATCGTACACCAGGACGGCACTAGTAGTATCGTACACCAGGACGGCGCTAAGTAGTATCGTACACCAGGACGGCACTAGTAGTATCGTACACCAGGACGGCACTAGTAGTATCGTACACCAGGACGGCACTAGTAGTATCGTACACCAGGACGGTGCTAAGTAGTATCGTACACCAGGACGGTGCTAAGTAGTATCGTACACCAGGACGGTGCTAAGTAGTATCGTACACCAGGACGGTGCTAAGTAGTATCGTACACCAGGACGGTGCTAAGTAGTATCGTACAGCAGGACGGCACTAGTAGTATCGTACACCAGGACGGCACTAGTAGTATCGTACACCAGGACGGCACTAAGTAGTATCGTACACCAGGACGGCACTAGTAGTATCGTACACCAGGACGGCGCTAAGTAGTATCGTACACCAGGACGGCACTAGTAGTATCGTACACCAGGACGGCACTAGTAGTATCGTACACCAGGACGGCACTAGTAGTATCGTACACCAGGACGGCACTAGTAGTATCGTACACCAGGACGGCACTAGTAGTATCGTACACCAGGACGGTGCTAAGTAGTATCGTACACCAGGACGGCACTAAGTAGTATCGTACACCAGGACGGCGCTAGGTAGTATCGTACACCAGGACGGCACTAGTAGTATCGTACAGCAGGACGGCACTAGTAGTATCGTACACCAGGACGGCACTAGTAGTATCGTACACCAGGACGGCGCTAGTAGTATCGTACACCAGGACGGCACTAGTAGTATCGTACACCAGGACGGCACTAGTAGTATCGTACACCAGGACGGCGCTAGTAGTATCGTACAGCAGGACGGTGCTAAGTAGTATCGTACACCAGGACGGTGCTAAGTAGTATCGTACACCAGGACGGCGCTAAGTAGTATCGTACACCAGGACAGCACTAGTAGTATCGTACACCAGGACGGTGCTAAGTAGTATCGTACACCAGGACGGTGCTAAGTAGTATCGTACACCAGGACGGCACTAAGTAGTATCGTACACCAGGACGGCACTAGTAGTATCGTACACCAGGACAGCACTAGTAGTATCGTACACCAGGACGGTGCTAAGTAGTATCGTACACCAGGACGGCACTAGTAGTATCGTACACCAGGACGGCACTAGTAGTATCGTACACCAGGACGGTGCTAAGTAGTATCGTACACTAGGACGGCACTAGTAGTGTCGTACACCAGGACGGTGCTAAGTAGTATCGTACACCAGGACGGCACTAGTAGTATCGTACACCAGGACGGCACTAGTAGTATCGTACACCAGGACGGTGCTAAGTAGTATCGTACACTAGGACGGCACTAGTAGTATCGTACACCAG
Organism: Procambarus clarkii; assembly: GCF_040958095.1. NCBI lineage: Eukaryota > Metazoa > Arthropoda > Malacostraca > Decapoda > Cambaridae > Procambarus > Procambarus clarkii. The sequence continues at coordinate 12,980,231 of NC_091188.1, forward strand.
GACGGTGCTAAGTAGTATCGTACACCAGGACGGCACTAGTAGTATCGTACACCAGGACAGCACTAGTAGTATCGTACACCAGGACGGTGCTAAGTAGTATCGTACACTAGGACGGCACTAGTAGTATCGTACACCAGGACGGTGCTAAGTAGTATCGTACACCAGGACGGCACTAGTAGTATCGTACACCAGGACGGTGCTAAGTAGTATCGTACACCAGGACGGCACTAGTAGTATCGTACACCAGGACGGTGCTAAGTAGTATCGTACACCAGGACGGTGCTAAGTAGTATCGTACACCAGGACGGCACTAGTAGTATCGTACACCAGGACGGCGCTAGTAGTATCGTGCACAAGGACGGAACTAGTAGTATCGTACATCAGGACGGCACTAGTAGTATCGTACACCAGGACGGCACTAGTAGTATCGTACACCAGGACGGCACTAGTAGTATCGTACACCAGGACGGCACTAGTAGTATCGTACACCAGGACGGCGCTAAGTAGTATTGTACACCAGGACGGCACTAGTAGTATCGTACACCAGGACGGCGCTAAGTAGTATCGTACATCAGGACGGCACTAGTAGTATCGTACACCAGGACGGCACTAGTAGTATTGTACACCAGGACGGCACTAGTAGTATCGTACACCAGGACGGCACTAGTAGTATCGTACACCAGGACGGCACTAGTAGTATCATACACCAGGACGGCACTAGTAGTATCGTACACCAGGACGGCGCTAAGTAGTATTGTACACCAGGACGGCGCTAAGTAGTATCGTACATCAGGACGGCACTAGTAGTATCGTACACCAGGACGGCGCTAAGTAGTATCGTACACCAGGACGGCACTAGTAGTATTGTACACCAGGACGGCACTAGTAGTATCGTACATCAGGACGGCGCTAAGTAGTATCGTACACCAGGACGGCGCTAAGTAGTATCGTACACCAGGACGGCACTAGTAGTATCGTACACCAGGACGGCACTAAGTAGTATCGTACAGCAGGACGGCGCTAAGTAGTATCGTACACCAGGACGGCGCTAAGTAGTATCGTACACCAGGACGGCGCTAAGTAGTATCGTACACCAGGACGGCGCTAAGTAGTATCGTACAGCAGGACGGCGCTAAGTAGTATCGTACACCAGGACGGCGCTAAGTAGTATCGTACAGCAGGACGGCGCTAAGTAGTATCGTACACCAGGACGGCGCTAAGTAGTATCGTACACCAGGACGGCGCTAAGTAGTATCGTACACCAGGACGGCGCTAAGTAGTATCGTACAGCAGGACGGCACTAGTAGTATCGTACACCAGGACGGCACTAGTAGTATCGTACACCAGGACGGCGCTAAGTAGTATCGTACACCAGGACGGCGCTAAGTAGTATCGTACACCCAGAGTGATGCGTGCCGCCCGGCCCGACGCCCCACACCACCACCCTCCCGCCTTTGATCTCCTGAGCTCCCGCTCTTTGTAGAAGAAAAAAATATTTTTTTGACGTTTTTGTTAGGTTCTCTCCTTTGCCAGACAACACTCTAGAGGTAGGAGAGGCTTTGATTAAAGGGAATTTTGTCTTCAAGCCACGTTTGATACCCTCTTTTGAGGTGAGCAGCAAGATGCGCATTGGAGTGGCAAGTATTATTATTCTCTCTCTCTCTCTCTCTCTCTCTCTCTCTCTCTCTCTCTCTCTCTCTCTCTCTGATACTAATTAATAATAATATTAATTTGTAGTGATATTAATTATAATGATGTTAATTAACAATTACATTAATTAATAATATTATTATTTAATAATTATATTAATACATATTAAAATTATATTGTAAAACACTCAACCCATACGACTGAAAATATGGGAAGTGACGACGTTTCTGTCCGTCCTAGACAGAGACGTCTTGAACAAGGAAACCAGACAGTATAACGTCGCGGATTCTATCTTCCAATTATAGAGACTCCATTTTACCGTCAGCTGTCGTATGTAGAGACCTTATAGGAAGGGAGTGGAGAGAACTGAGGAGAGATGAAATGAGAAAGTAGCAGATATGAAGAGAGATTAGTGTGAGAGGGAGAGTAGAATGAGGGGGGGAGAGAATGAGAGAGTAACTGTGAGGGGGGGAGAGAGAGAGAGAGAGAGAGAGAGAGAGAGAGAGAGAGAGAGAGAGAGAGAGAGAGAGAGAGAGAGAGAGAGAGAGAGAGAGAGAGAGAGAGAGAGAGAGAGAGAGAGAGAGAGAGAAAGAGAGAGAGAGGAGAGAGAGATAGAGATCTCTCTCCACACTACACATAAGGGGCTATATCTGGCCGGCCTCTCACAGTGTTCAAAAGAGAACTCGACCAACACCTCCAAAACACACTTGATCAACCAGGTTGTGATTCAAAAACAGGCTGCGAGCAACCGAGTCCAGCAACCTGGTTGACCAAACGACCAACCGGGAGGCCTGGTCGGAGACCGGGCCGCGGGACCATTGATCCCCGGAACTTTCACAAGGTAGGTATAAGAAAATATTATACCAATTATTGTTATATAGTAAGACAAAGTGTCTTTACACTTGTTTATAAAGTAATTGTATTTATTCCCAGTTTCCTCGATGTAAATAATTAAACATTTTGGAACATCTTGAGGTTATCTTGAGATGATTTCGGGGCTTAGTGTCCCCGCGGCCCGGTCCTCGAACAGGCCTCCTTTTTGTTACACATCCCCAGGAAGCAGCCCGTAGCAGCTGTCTAACTCCCGGGTACCTATTTACTGCTAGGTGAACAGGGGCATCAGGGCGAAAGAAATTCTGCCCATTTGTTTCCGCCTTCACCGGGGATCGAACCCGGAACCTCAGGACTACGAATACGAAGCGCTGTCCACTCAGCTGTGAGGTTCCTTAGAACATAGAATATCTAAAATGCTGATCACGCCAATTATAAATACACTTTATTAAATTTAACAAAATTAAAGATTTACCCAGTTTTACTGATTCCAATCAGGAACAATCCCACTGCTGTCAGAGGAAAGATTTGCATGACGCTACAACGTAAGTTGACGTCTTACTCAAAATATACGATTGCTAGGAAAAGTTAAATTAAGATTTGGAAGGATTTATATTTTGTAGGTTCCAAGGTGTACTTAAGATTAATTTGAGGATGAAGCGAATATCCTGTCTACACCTGGGACCAGATTCACGAAGCTGTTACGCAAGTACTTACGAACGTGTACATCTTTCCTCGATCTTTGACGGCTTTGGTTACATTCATTAAACAGTTTACAAGCATGAAAACTTATCAATCAACTGTTGGTATTGTTATAAACAGCCTCCTGGTGCTTCGGAGCTCATTAACTGTTTAATAATTGTAAACAAAGCCGCTAAAGATTGAGAAAAGATGTACAGGTTCGTAAGTGCTTGCGTAACTGCTTCGTGAATCTGGCCCCAGGTTGGGGGGCCCCCAGGAGGGTCCCCAGGTCCAGCCCAACCACTCGAGCTGGACGGTAGAGCGACGGTCTCGCATCATGCAGATCGGCGTTCAATCCCCGACTGTCCAAGCGGTTGAGCACCATTCCTTCCCCCCGTCCCATCCCAAATCCTTATCCCGACTGATGATTGATAAAAATTAAGCCACCCAAGAAGTGGCACGGGCATGAGTAGCCCGTAATATCCCGACCCCTTAATTCCAAGTGCTATATATAGTCGTAATGGCTTGGCGCTTTCCCCTGATGCTTCCCTCCCTGGTAGGCCTCCCAGCACACCACACAGAGAGAGCCCACAGTCAGGACAGTGCTAACAAGCAGTTGCAAGGTAAAAGGTTGGAACGAGCAGGTAAGGCCAAGTGCAATTTAGAATCAAAATTAATTAATGACTTATATTATTATTTAAATCTGTCTAACCTGTAATTTATGTGTGTGGACGTGTTATAGATTTTCTGAACAGCATAACTATAGATACTAGTGTACTACTACTACCACTACCACTACTAATATTACAACTACTAACATCATGACTACCCAGAAAGCCAAGTTGGTCCTCGGCACTTGCACTATTACCCAGCTCCCCCTCCCCCTCCCCCTCGCCTGGCGCTCACAACATTAAAAACCTTTTTTTCTAACATCAGTTCTGAGAACTAGTCGGCTGTCGCCACCAGCAAAAACTTGGTAAATATTAGAAGAATTTGACATTTCGCTACAACAACACAACACCACACGACACAACACAACACCACACGACACAACACAACACCACACGACACAACACAACACCACACGACACAACACAACACCACACGACACAATACAACATCACACGACACAATACAACACCACACGACACAACACAACACCACACGACACAACACAACACCACACGACACAACACAACACCACACGACACAACACAACACCACACGACACAACACAACACCACACGACACAACACAACACCACACGACACAACACAACACCACACGACACAACACAACACCACACGACACAACACAACACCACACGACACAATACAACATCACACGACACAACACAACACAACACGACACAATACAACACCACACGACACAATACAACACAACACAACACCACACAACACAACACAACACGACACAATACAACATCACACGACACAATACAACACAACACAACACAACACGACACAATACAACACCACACGACACAATACAACACCACACGACACAACACAACACAACACAACACGACACAACACAACACAACACGACACAATACAACACCACACGACACAACACAACATCACACGACACAATACAACACCACACGACACAATACAACATCACACGACACAATACAACACAACATCACACGACACAATACAACATCACACGACACAACACAACACCACACGACACAATACAACACCACACGACACAATACAACACAACACAACACAACACAACATCACACGACACAATACAACACCACACGACACAATACAACACCACACGACACAATACAACACAACACAACACGACACAACACAACATCACACGACACAATACAACACAACACAACACAATACAACACCACACGACACAATACAACACCACACGACACAATACAACACCACACGACACAATACAACATCACACGACACAACACAACACAACACGACACAACACAACACGACACAACACAACACAACACGACACAACACAACACGACACAATACAACACAACACAACACAACACGACACAATACAACACAACACAATACAACACAACACGACACAACACAACACCACACGACACAATACAACACCACACGACACAATACAACATCACACGACACAATACAACACCACACGACACAACACAACACCACACGACACAATACAACACCACACGACACAATACAACACCACACGACACAACACAACACCACACGACACAATACAACACCACACGACACAATACAACACCACACGACACAACACAACATCACACGACACAACACAACACCACACGACACAATACAACACCACACGACACAATACAACACCACACGACACAATACAACATCACACGACACAATACAACACCACACGACACAACACAACACCACACGACACAATACAACACCACACGACACAATACAACACCACACGACACAACACAACATCACACGACACAACACAACACAACACAACACAACACAACACAACACAACACGACACAATACAACACAACACGACACAACACAACACCACACGACACAATACAACACCACACGACACAATACAACACCATACGACACAATACAACACCACACGACACAATACAACACAACACAACACGACACAACACAACACGACACAATACAACACAACACAACACAACACGACACAATACAACACGACACAATACAACACAACACAACACAACACGACACAATACAACACGACACAACACGACACAATACAACACCACACGACACAATACAACACAACACAACACGACACAACACAACACAACACGACACAATACAACATCACACGACACAATACAACACCACACGACACAATACAACATCACACGACACAATACAACACCACACGACACAACACAACACAACGCGACACAATACAACACCACACGACACAACACAACACAACGCGACACAATACAACACCACACAACACGACACAACACAACACAACACAACGCGACACAACACAACACAACACAACACAACACGACACAACACAACACAACACAACACGACACAATACAACACAACACAACACAACACAACACGACACAACACAACACAACACAACACCACACAACACAACACAACACGACACAATACAACACCACACGACACAATACAACACAACACAACACAACACAACACGACACAATACAATACAACACAACACAACACGACACAATACAACACAACACAACACGACACAACACAACACAACACGACACAATACAACACAACACAACACAACACAACACGACACAATACAACACAACACAACACAACACCACACAACACAACACCACACAACACAACACGACACAACACAACACCACACGACACAACACAACACCACACGACACAATACAACACAACACAACACGACACAATACAACACCACACAACACAACACGACACAATACAACACAACACGACACAACACAACACAACACGACACAATACAACATCACACGACACAACACAACACAACACCACACAATACAACACCACACGACACAATACAACACAACACAACACCACACGACACAATACAACACAACACAACACGACACAATACAACACAACACAACACAACACGACACAACACAACACAACACGACACAACACAACACCACACGACACAACACAACACAACACGACACAACACAACACAACACAACACAACACCACACAATACAACACCACACGACACAATACAACACAACACAACACCACACAATACAACACCACACGACACAATACAACACAACACAACACCACACAATACAACACCACACGACACAATACAACACAACACAACACCACACGACACAATACAACACAACATCACACGACACAACACGACACAACACGACACAATACAACACAACACAACACGACACAATACAACACAACACGACACAATACAACATCACACGACACAACACAACACAACACGACACAACACAACACCACACGACACAACACAACACAACACGACACAATACAACACCACACGACACAATACAACACCATACGACACAATACAACATCACACGACACAACACAACACCACACGACACAACACAACACCACACGACACAATACAACACCACACGACACAATACAACACCACACGACACAACACAACACCACACGACACAACACAACACCACACGACACAATACAACACCACACGACACAACACAACACCACACGACACAATACAACACCACACGACACAACACAACACCACACGACACAACACAACACCACACGACACAACACAACACCACACGACACAACACAACACCACACGACACAATACAACACCACACGACACAACACAACACCACACGACACAATACAACACCACACGACACAACACAACACCACACGACACAATACAACATCACACGACACAATACAACACCACACAACACAATACAACACAACACGACACAACACAACACCACACGACACAATACAACACAACACGACACAACACAACACCACACGACACAATACAACACCACACGACACAATACAACACCACACGACACAATACAACACCACACGACACAACACAACACCACACGACACAATACAACACCACACGACACAACACAACACCACACGACACAACACAACACCACACGACACAACACAACACCACACGACACAACACAACACCACACGACACAATACAACACCACACGACACAACACAACACCACACGACACAATACAACATCACACGACACAATACAACACCACACGACACAATACAACACAACACAACACAATACAACACCACACGACACAATACAACACCACACGACACAATACAACACCACACGACACAACACAACATCACACGACACAATACAACACAACACGACACAACACAACACCACACGACACAACACAACACCACACGACACAATACAACACAACACGACACAACACAACACCACACGACACAATACAACACCACACAACACAATACAACACAACACGACACAACACAACACCACACGACACAATACAACATCACACGACACAACACAACACCACACGACACAACACAACATCACACGACACAATACAACACCATACGACACAACACAACACCACACGACACAATACAACACCACACAACACAATACAACACCACACGACACAATACAACACCACACGACACAACACAACACAATACAACACGACACAACACAACACCACACCACACAATACAACACCACACGTCACAATACAACACCACACGACGTAACACAACAAGACAACACAACAACACTGTATTCCCTCTGCTTCACAGATCTCTCCCGCTCTGAAAGGGGAAGTGAGTACCGAGCAATACTCAAGACGGGACAGCACCATTGATTTAAATAGTATAAGCATTGCTGTGTGGTCCCTGGATTTCAACGTTCTCATAACCCATCCTATCATTGTCCTGGCCGCCGCCGCTATATTTGCTCGGTTATGTTCACTACATGTCAGGTCGTCAGACATCATGATTCTCAGATCTTTTACATGTTGCTTTCCTTCTATGAGTAGGTCTGATTGTGTCCTGTACCTCATGTTTCGTTTACGTTCCTAGTTTCCACCATACCAAAGTACCTGGAACCTATCACCGTTAAACATCATGTTGTTTCTCCATTGGCCAATCGAAGACTTTATTAATACCGGCTTGTAGTTTTTCAGTGTCTTCTAGAAAGGAAATTTTCATGTTGATTTTTGTATCATCAGCAAAGGATGACACGAAGCTGTGACTAGTATTTTCGTCTATATCCGATATAAGAATGAGTAAAAGCAGTGGTGCAAGGACTGTGCCCTAGGAGTACAGTATAGGGAGCCGGTCGGCCGAGCGGACAGCACGCTAGTCTTGTGATCCTGTGGTCCTGGGTTCGATCCCAGGCGCCGGCGAGAAACAATGAGCAGAGTTTCTTTCACCCTATGCCCCTGTTACCTAGCAGTAAAATAGGTACCTGGGTGTTAGTCAGCTGTCACGGGCTGCTTCCTGGGGGTGGAGGCCTTGTCGAGGACCTGGCCGCGGGGACACTGAAAGCCCCGAAATCATCTCAAGATAACCTCAAGATAGGGGTATAGAACTTTTCACTGCAGTTGGACTTGATCCAATTGCAGTGAAAAGTGATTTGAATGTTGCTCTTTGCAGTTTCTTACACAGAAAGTTGAAAATCCAACGCTTTACAATCCTGCTTTACACGTTATTCCTATTAATCTCATTCCATGGGCTATCACTCCATGTCGAATGCCGAACGTCACATTTGTCGAATGCCTTTACAAAGTCTGTGAATACAACATCTGCATTTTGTTTTTATTCTAGTGCTTCTGTGATTTTGTCATAGTGGTTGAGTAATTGTGAAAGACAGAATCTTTCTGCTCTTAATCCATGTTGACGAGGATTGTGAAATTCATTGTTTTCCATAAAAAATGCAAAACTAGGGAAACAGGAAAATAAGACCGGAGTCATTGCTATAAACAACCGATGGCTCGAAATGCGGGATCCAAGAGTCAATGCTCGATCCTGCAAGTACAAATAGGTGAGTACAAATAGGTGAGTATATACACACTCACACACACACACACACACACACACACACACACACACACACACACACACACACACACACACACACACACACACACACACACACACATACACACACACACAAGATTGGGAAATTTGTAGAGAAGAGGGATGTTTGGATAGGTGATCTAATCCAGGGGATTAAAAGTGAAGTCTTTAATAAGATACAGGACGAGGTTCAAAGACTCAAACAAGAGTTTATGGATTATATTCAAGAGGAAATCACGAAGAGCAGGGTAGAATGGCAAGGAGAAATATCTAGGCTTACTAATGAATTTGGCAGGAATAAGGGAAGCTTGGCAGGGGAAGGGGAAGTAGTAGTAGTAGGTGGAGTAGCGGGTGTAGGAGGGGTGGGGGTCAGCCAGGGAGAGGGCCACCAGCATGACCCTGAACTGAGAAAGAGGACAATCATAATCCATGGATTACTTGAAGCCAGGGCACCATCGAGGCAGGAAAGGATGGAGATTGAGGATTTGGAACTACAGGGGATCTTGAGAGACATGAGAGCCCAGATGGCAGGGAATGAGGTGCAAGTCCACCGACGCATTGGACCATACAACTGTAACAGGAAACGACCTGTCCTGGTACAGTTCACTAACGAAGAGGCAGTGGATTACATACTGCATCACAAACACCTACTCAGAGGTAGCGAAAATTACTACAACGTATTTATTGACAAATTCATGACGAAGGAGGAACAGATTGCCCACAGAGCAAGCAAACAACAATACGACTCTTCCCATTTGAGCGCAGCTACACACCCCAGTGCTAATCCACCCCATGCTAACCAGCTCACACGTGCTTCTCAGGTCACCCCTTTCCCAAATCAGCCGCCCCTGCTTATCTCCCCAGCACATCCCTTGACCCCTCTGACCCCACTGGAGTCAAATTCATCCCACATTCCAAGGACCCCCTCATCACCTCAACCCCCAAAACCCGTCCAGCCCTCGTCCCCTCAACCCCCAAAACCCACCCAGCTCTCATCCCCTCAACCCCCAAATCCCATCCAGACCTCATCCCCTCAACCCCAAGAACCCACCCAGACCTCATCCCCTCAACACCCAAAGCCTGCCCTGCCCTCACCCCTCCTCATCCCCTCTCCTTCCATGTGACCCCCCACCCTTGCGAGGGAGGTGGGAGGTCCCCCCCACCCCCTCTATCCATCCCCCTCCCAACCTCTCAACCTCTATCTGTCTCCCAACCTTACGCCATCTCCCAACCCCTCTATGCCCTCCCTAATCTTCAGACCCAGTATGCCCTTCCTACTCCAGACCTACCTACCCAGGCCCTACCCCAGACCCTCCTACCTACCTTCCTAGAAGCCCAGCCCCCAGTAGCCCCCCAAGCACCCCTCCTGAACTCTTTCACCCCCCATACACCCCCCGGACCCCCCCAGATACCCCCTGGATCCCCCCGGACATCCCCCGGACCCTCCCCGCCCCCAGTCATCCCCCAGACACCCCCCAGATCCCCCAGATCCCCTCTGCCCCCAGTCACCCCCCAGACATCCCCCAGATCCCCCCAGACCCCCAGAGAAAGGGAGAACTCTGGTACAAGAGTTTCCATGAAGAATCTCAAGGTTTGGTACACCAATGCTGATGGGGTATCTAATAAAGCAGAAGAGATAAAAGAAAGAGTGAGTGAAGCAGATCCTGACATAGTTGCAATTGTGGAAACTAAAATTAATGACATGATCTCAGATGCAATCTTTCCTGAAGGGTACCAGGTGATACGAAAAGAGAGGACACAGAGACAGGGAGGGGGAGTAGCACTCCTAATAAAGCGGAAATGGAAGTTTGAAGACCTGGGAAATCGAGTTACCAATGAGTGCACAAGCTTCATACATGGAACTCTGACAGTAGATGGGAGGAAGATTGTGATCATGGTAATCTACAATCCCCCACCAAACAGTAGAAGACCCAGGCAGGAGTATGATGACAACAACAAAGCATGTATAGATGAACTGCAGAAGGCAGCAACACTAGCCCACAGAATGAGAGCGAAGCTGCTGATCATGGGGGACCTAAATCATGGAGAGATAAATTGGGAATCAAGGAATCCCCATGGAGGGGATGAAACGTGGGGAGCAAAATTAGTAGATGTTATAGACAGGAATTTCCTGACACAACATGTGAAGGAAGACACAAGGGAAAGAGGAGGAGATGCACCGAGCCTATTAGACCTGATTTTCACCCAGAACGTAGAAGATATCGAGAATTTAGAGCATGAAATACCTCTAGGGGCCAGTGACCATTGTGTCCTAGTCTTTGACTACATGATGGAATTCAAAATTATGACCATGGGACAAGAGATCTGGGAAAGGAGAGCTGACTACAGGAAAGGGGACTATATGAGGATAAGGGACTATCTGGGTGAAGTGCAGTGGGAGGAAGAAATTAGAGGAAAAACAGTCCAAGATATGATGGACCTAGTCATACAGAAATGCCAGGAGGCCGAAGAGAGATTTATACCAACGGTAAAGGGAAAAAATAAGAAGGAATATAATAACCCATGGTTTAATAGACAGTGTCAGGAAGCAAAAATGGCCAGCAGGCGGGAGTGGAGGAAGTACAGAAGACAAAGAACAGAGGACAACAGAAGCAGATACAACAGAGCTAGGAACGATTACATTAACATAAGACGAACATCGGAAAAGGACTATGAGAACGATATTGCAATCAAAGCGAAAAAACAACCTAAGTTACTACACAGTCATATAAGAAGAAAAATGTCGGTGAACGACCAAGTGACAAGACTAAGGAAGACAGAGGGGGCATATACTGAAAGTGACAAGGAAATCTGCGAGGCACTGAATGCCAGTTTCCATGGAGTGTTCACTACCGAGCCTGAGCAGCTCCCATTGTTGGAAGGGGTTACCCTAGATGAAAGACTATCAGATATAGAGGTGACAGCAGAGGAGGTAATGAAACAGTTGACAACTCTAGATGCAACTAAAGCAGTTGGACCAGACAAAGTATCACCGTGGATACTAAAAGAAGCAGCACAGGCCCTCAGCGTGCCTCTGGCAATGATCTTTAATGAGTCACTTATGTCAGGAGAATTGCCCAGTTGCTGGAAGAAGGCAAATGTCGTGCCGATCTTCAAGAAAGGAGATAGGGAGGAGGCACTTAACTACAGACCTGTATCACTGACAAGCATCCCCTGTAAAATACTGGAAAGAATAATTAGGCTACGACTGGTTGCACACCTGGAGAACATTAGGTTTGTGAACAAACATCAACATGGGTTCTGGACAGGGAAATCGTGCCTAACAAACCTTCTGGAATTCTATGATAAAATAACGAGGATAAGACAGGACAGAGATGGTTGGGCAGACTGCATATTTCTGGACTGCCAAAAAGCCTTTGATACAGTACCGCACATGAGACTGCTGTTCAAGCTCGAGAGGCAGGCGGGGGTGGGGGGAAAGGTCCTAGAATGGATAAGGAACTACCTAACAGGAAGGAGCCAAAGAGTTACGGTAAGGGGCGAGAAGTCGGACTGGCGAACAGTAACAAGTGGAGTACCACAAGGATCGGTGCTGGGACCAATTCTATTTCTTGTATATGTTAACGACATGTTTACAGGCGTAGAGTCCTACATGTCGATGTTTGCGGATGATGCAAAGTTGATGAGAAGAGTTGTGACAGATGAGGATTGCAGGATCCTCCAAGAGGACCTGAACAGATTGCAGAGATGGTCAGAGAAATGGCTACTAGAATTCAACACGAGCAAATGTAAAGTTATGGAAATGGGACTAGGAGATAGGAGACCAAAGGGACAGTACACAATGAAGGGGAACAGCCTACCTGTAACGACGCGTGAAAGAGACCTGGGGGTGGACGTAACACCTAATCTATCTCCTGAGGCACATATTAATAGGATAACGACAGCAGCGTACTCTACACTGGCAAAAGTTGAACATCATTCAGAAACCTAAGTAAGGAGGCATTTAGGGCGCTTTACACTGCCTACGTAAGGCCAGTCTTAGAGTATGCCGCCTCATCATGGAGTCCCCATCTGAAGAAGCATATAATGAAACTGGAAAAGGTTCAGAGGTTTGCAACGAGACTCGTCCCAGAGCTACGAGGGATGGGGTATGAAGAGCGCCTGAGGGAACTGTGCCTTACGACACTAGAAAGAAGAAGGGAGAGGGGGGACATGATAGGAACGTATAAGATACTCAGAGGAATTGACAGAGTGGACATAGACGAAATGTTCACACGGAATAGTAACAGAACGAGAGGACATGGATGGAAGCTTGAAACTCAGATGAGTCACAGAGATGTAAGGAAGTTTTCTTTTAGCGTGAGAGTAGTGGGGAAATGGAATGCACTTCAGGAACAGGTTGTGGAAGCAAATACTATTCATAATTTTAAAACCAGGTATGATAGGGAAATGGGACAGGAGTCATTGCTGTAAACAACCGATGCTCGAAAGGCGGGATCCAAGAGTCAATGCTCGATCCTGCAAGCACATATAGGTGAGTACATATAGGTGAGTACACACACACACACACACACACACACACACACACACACACATACACACACACACACACACACACACACACACACACACACACACACACATACACACACACACACACACACACATGAAGATGAAGTACTTAATGAAACAGACAGAGAGAAAGATCTAGGAGTTGATATCACACCAAACCTGTCTCCTGAAGCCCACATAAAGAGAATAACGTCTGCGGCATATGCGAGGCTGGCTAACATCAGAACGGCGTTCAGGAACCTGTGTAAGGAATCATTCAGAATCTTGTACACCACATATGTAAGACCAATCCTGGAGTATGCGGCCCCAGCATGGAGCCCGTACCTTGTCAAGCACAAGACGAAGCTGGAAAAAGTCCAAAGGTATGCTACTAGACTAGTCCCAGAACTAAGAGGCATGAGTTATGAGGAAAGGCTGCGGGAAATGCACCTCACGACACTGGAAGACAGAAGAGTAAGGGGGGACATGATCACAACCTACAAAATCCTCAGGGGAATCGACCGGGTAAACAAGGATGAACTTTTCAACACTGGTGGGACGCGAACAAGGGGACACAGGTGGAAGCTGAGTACCCAAATGAGCCACAGAGACGTTAGAAAGAACTTTTTCAGTGTCAGAGTAGTTAGCAAATGGAATGCATTAGGAAGTGATGTGGTGGAGGCTGACTCCATTCACAGTTTCAAATGTAGATATGATAGAGCCCAATAGGCTCAGGAATCTGTACACCAGTTGATTGACGGTTGAGAGGCGGGACCAAAGAGCCAGAGCTCAACCCCCGCAAGCACAATTAGGTAAGTACAATTAGGCAATTAGGTAAGTACACACACACACACACACACACACACACACACACATTTCAAAGTGTGTGTGTGTGTGTGTGTGTGTGTGTGTGTGTGTGTGTGTATGTGTGTGTGTGTGTGTGTGTGTGTGTGTGTGTGTGTGTGTGGTGTGGAGAAAATAAAGTAGTTAGTAAACAGTTGATTGAAACTTGAGAGGCGGCCGGAAAGAGCAGAGCTCAACCCCCGCAAGAACATCTAGGTGAACACACACACCTTATTATACCAACTTGTAGAGTTCTATAACAAGATGACAATAATAAAAGTGGATAGAGAGGGCTGGGCAGACTGTATTTTCTTGGAATGCCAACAAGCTTTTGGCACTGTTCCTTTCAAGTGACTCGTATGTAAAATCGAAAAACAGGCTGCATTTGTGTAAAGGGAAAAGTACTGAAGTGGGTGAAGGAGTACCTATCAGGAAGAAGGCAAAGAGTCATAGTAAGAGAAAAGTTATCAGAATGGAGAGAGGCAACGAGTGGAGTACCTAAAGGGTCGGCGGTTGGACTCATCCTGTTCCTAACATATGTAAACGATGTAAAAGTGGAAGTAAGCTCATTATTAGTATAAGAAACATTGTCGGAACAACCGTGGACATCTTCAAGAGAAAACTAGATAGTTTTCTTCAAGAAGTGCCGGACCAACCGGGCTGTGGTGGATACGTGCGTCTGAAGGCCGCTCCAAGCGACAGCCTGGTGGACCATGCTCTCACAAGTCAAGCCAAATTACTTGGCTCGGGTTGGGCTTGGGGAGCAGAAGAACTCCCAGAACTGCATCAAGCAGGTATCAAACAGGAGTGGACATAACTGGAGATCCATCACCCGAGGCACACATCAGCAGAATAACGAGGGTAACATATGTTATACTGGGTAAATGTCCGGTTATCCTTCAGCAACTTGGACAATGATCCCTTCTGAGCTTTCTATACATTCTTTGTGAGACCTATTATTTAGCATGCTTCCTAAGCATGGAACCCTTATCTAAAGAGGCACAAAGCATTATAACAAGAAATCCAAAAAATGCAACGAGGCTCGTTCCTGAACTAAGGAGACTGAGCTATGAAGAAAGATTGAGGAAACTGGACCTCACTACACTAGAGGAAAGAAGGAATCGGGAAGACATAACAGCGACGTACAAGATACTAAGGGGGGAGCGACACAGTAGATATAGAAGCAATGTTCAAATTACGGAACAGTTGAACGGGAGGACAAAATTGGAAATTGGAAACCACAGATGAGCTACAGGGATGTCGGAAAGACTGTTTTCAGTCTCAAATTTTGTTTTTTTAATTTTGCCACGAGGAGCGAGTTTATTGGGGCAGCGCCACTCATCCTGTGAGTGGACACACCGCCATAGTGACAGTATTGGGCAGCGCCACTCATCCTGTGAGTGGACACACCGCCATAGTGACAGTATTGGGCAGCGCCACTAATCCTGTGAGTGGACACACCGCCATAGTGGCAGTATTGGGCAGCGCCACTCATCCTGTGAGTGGACACACCGCCATAGTGACAGTATTGGGCAGCGCCACTCATCCTGTGAGTAGACACACCGCCATAGTGGCAGTATTGGGCAGCGTCACTCATCCTGTGAGTGGACACACCGCCATAGTGACAGTATTGGGCAGCGCCACTCATCCTGTGAGTGGACACACCGCCATAGTGACAGTATTGGGCAGCGCCACTCATCCTGTGAGTAGACACACCGCCATAGTGGCAGTATTGGGCAGCGTCACTCATCCTGTGAGTAGACACACCGCCATAGTGACAGTATTAGGCAGCGCCACTCATCCTGTGAGTAGACACACCGCCATAGTGGCAGTATTGGGCAGCGTCACTCATAATGTGAGTGGACACACCGCCATAGTGACAGTATTGGGCAGCGCCACTCATCCTGTGAGTGGACACATCGCCATAGTGACAGTATTGGGCAGCGTCACTCATCCTGTGAGTGGACACACCGCCATAGTGACAGTATTGGGCAGCGTTACTCATCCTGTGAGTGGACACACCGCCATAGTGACAGTATTGGGCAGCGCCACTCATCCTGTGAGTGGACACACCGCCATAGTGACAGTATTGGGCAGCGCCACTCATCCTGTGAGTGGACACACCGCCATAGTGACAGTATTGGGCAGCGCCACTCATCCTGTGAGTGGACACACCGCCATAGTGACAGTATTGGGCAGCGCCACTCATCCTGTGAGTGGAAACACCGCCATAGCAGCATATACAACATTCCCCAATACAATTCACAGTACAACACTGGGACTTACTTAGTCTCAAATAAACAGCTTATCAAACATTAAGATTAACATTTGTCAACCCTTAAAATCTTACGTTATCTTGCGGGTGTAAAACGGGGGAATCTTCTGAGAACAGCATTTATACTTGACAGATAGTATTTTCCTAACTCAAACTGTGTGGGGGGTTACTATGCTACTCATATTTCTAACGTCTCTTAGATGTTCACATTCTCTCAGGTAGAGGTCAAGGCGGCGTCCGTCACTCTCACCACAGACTCTGCAGCTCTGCTGCTGTTGCCATCCCAAATCTCCATACATATTTGTATCGAAGACGAATTCTTGCTATTACTGATTCTCTCCCGCGGCCACCTCCTCTTCGTCCATAATGATTGGGATTGCCAGCAGCAACCATATTGTACCAGCGTACAGATTCACTGGTCTGTGCTGCTGTCCTCATTTCTTCAGTTACCTTGTCACGGTGATACTGCCTGATAATATCTCTACTTTGTAATAGAGTCTTGGGTATGAAGTTTTCATTGTGGTCTCCTTCAGCGCCTTCAGCAGCCAGCACATCTGCTCGTGCATTCCCACAGATTCCAACATGGGAGGGGGATCCACAGAAATTTGACCACTCTTCCCTGATTGGTTAGTACCCTCACAGCTCTCTTGATTTCAGCGACTATTGCAAGATTCTCTGCCTGTTTTATACTAAGGCTTTGTAGCGCTGCTTTTGAGTCAGTGCAGATCACTGCACCGTTAGTGTTTTTTTAAGGCATTTTAATGTCATAACAAAGGCAGTTAGTTCTGCTTGCGTTGAAGAGGCATAGTTCTCAATAGTGTACGTGCTTTTTCTTCATTTCCGCTCTGAAAGGCATTATTCCTAATTACAGTGTGTGTGCTGCACCAGCCCTGCCGTTGGTAGGATTAGAATTAGCTTATGAAGTTGTCAAAGCCAACTAGATACACAACTTTAAATGTAAATATGACAAGAAAAATGAGTGAAAAAGAGTCACTGCCTTTAACTAATGATGGTCGAAAGGCGGGGCTTTAGAGCACATGCTCGACCCTACAAGCACAACTAGGTGAGTACACTCACACTTGAGACTGACTCTTAAATAACACGACTCAGTTAATTGGACTTCAATGGCTTGGACTTCAATGGTCCAAGCCTCGTTGAGTTAATTCATAAACATTACTCAGCCTTCCGAAAATGAGGCCTGGCGCTGCTAAACTTTCCCGTTATCTCTGAATTTTCCTCTCCTCTTCCCCCCTCCCGCCAACCCGCCCCCCGCAAACTCACCTCGGGGGGCCTCGCGGCTGAGTGGACAGCGCTCATGAGCCGTAGTCCTAAGTGCCCGGGATCGAGTCCGGGCCAAGGCAAAAACAAATGGGTAGAGTTTTTTCTATCACCCTGGTGCCCACCCAACTACTTAGGCTGGACGTTTTCGTTTCATGCAGGTCGGCGTTCAATCCCCGACCGTCCCAGTGGTTACCTGCATGATACCTGCTCGATGGGGTTCTGGTAGTTCTACTCCCCAAGCCCAGCCCGAGAGCAGGCTTGATTTGTGAGAGTTTGATCCACTAGGCTGTTGCTTGGAGCGGCCCGCAGGCCCACATACCCACCACAGCCCGGTTGGTCTGGCACTTCTTGGAGAAAACTTCTTGAAAAAATATAATTTTCTCTTGAAGATGTCCACGGTTAATCTGGCAATAATTCTTATTTATGTTTATACAGTGCTCTCTGATTGTGCCTATGGCAACCCTGCTCTTCACTGGTTCTATTCTGCATTTTCTTCCATATCGTTCACTCCAGTACGTTGTTATTTTACTGTGTACATTTGGGACCTGGCCCTCCAGTATTTTCCACGTGTATATTATTTTATATCTCTCTCGTCTCCTTTCTATCGAGTACATTTGGAGAGCTTTGAGACGATCCCAACACACACATACACAAACACACACACACACACACACACACACACACACACACACACACACACACACACACACACACACACACACACACACACACACACACACGTGTGTGGTCAGTCGTGTTGGATGGACATGGGTTGGGAGCTCCTGAGATACTAGTGAAGTGGGAGGGATAATCAGGCTACTTCGAAGTGAAAAAGTGTATACGAGTGAATGAAAAACTTGGAATTTGACTCAAACCATAAGGAAGCGAAGAAAGAAAGTAGACATAGCATAATTGAAAATAGGTGTTGAACCCATTGTGGCAGTGTGAAGTAGTGGAGCAGACCTCACGCTGACTGTGACCTCACCAGTCTCAATCTGTGACCCAGGTGACCTCACCCTGGCAGCAACCCTTAGTACATCACGTGGGAAGACGCCTATAAACTCACTCGCCTATATTGTGTATAGCTGATCGGTGAGGTAATTGGAACGCCTGTGGGTAAGGTTGTTTATAGCAATGGCTAGATCAGAAAGGGCGTCTAGGTCCAGCAGTATTATGAAGAAGAGGATAGGTTTGTGGAGAAGCTGATAGGGAAATTTGTAGAGAAGAGGGATGTTTGGATAGAGGATCTAATCCATGGGACTAGTAGTGAGATCTTTAATAAAATACAGGACGAGGTTCAGAGACAAAAACAAGAGCTTATGGACTATATTCAGGAAGAAATCAGAAAGAACAGGGAAGTATGGGAAAGTGATATAACTCGGCTTGCAACTGAATTTGGCAGGAATAACAACATGGCAAGGGAAGGGGGAGTAGTGGGGGAGGGAGTAGCAAGTGTGGGAGGGATGGGGGGGGGGTATCCAGGGGAGAGGCGACCAGCATGAAAATGCGTCACTGAGAAGGCAGACAATTATACTCCATGGATTACTCGTATCCAAGGCATCATCGAGGCAGGTAAGGATGGAGATGGAAGATTTTGAGTTACAGGAGATCTTGAGATATATTAGAGCCGATATGGCAGGAAATGAGGTGGAAATCCGCCGCCGGATTGGGCCTTACAACTGTAACAAGAATCGACCTGTCCTGGAGTCAAGTAGAGAAAGATCTGGGGGTTGATATCACACCGAACTTGTCCCCAGAGGCCCACATCAAAAGGATAGCATCAGCGGCATATGCTAGACTGGCCAACATAAGAAATGCATTTAGAAACTTGAGTAAGGAATCGTTCAGGACCCTGTATACCACTTATGTGAGACCAATCCTGTAGTATGCAGCTCCAGCCTGGAGTCCATACCTAGTTAAACACAAGACAAAATTAGAGAAGATTCAGAAGTATGCGACCAGACTGGTCCCGGAACTGAGAGGTATGAGCTACGAGGAAAGGCTAAGGGAGCTGAACCTCACATTCTTGGAAAACAGAAGAGTAAGGCGAGACATGATAACCACCTACAAAATTCTCAGCGGAATTGACAGGGTAGACAAAAACAAACTCTTCAGCACGGGAGGGACACGAACAAGGGGACACAGGTGGAAACTTAGTATCCAGATGATCCACAGAGACGTTAGAAAGAATTTTTTCAGTGTCAGAGTAATTAACGGATGGAATACATTAGGCAGTGATGTGGTAGAGGCTGACTCCATACACAGTTTCAAATGTAGATTTGACAGAGCC
Source organism: Procambarus clarkii (assembly GCF_040958095.1). Classification (NCBI taxonomy): domain Eukaryota; kingdom Metazoa; phylum Arthropoda; class Malacostraca; order Decapoda; family Cambaridae; genus Procambarus; species Procambarus clarkii. The sequence continues at coordinate 13,001,283 of NC_091188.1, forward strand.
CAATAGGCTCAGGAATCTGTACACCAGTTGATTGACAGTTGAGAGGCGGGACCAAAGAGCCAGAGCTCAACCCCCTCAAACACAACTAGGTGAGTACACACTCACCCCCCAAAGTGTAAGACCTTCATTTGCATATTTCCAGTCAAAATCAGACGTACAAAAAGAGTGTTGCAGCGGATGGGGTGATTACACACGGAATGTTGTGTTGTTTTGTCTTGCGAGGGACGAGCGCTCACACATCACACTCCCAGCCTCTACAGCACACACCACCACCAGCCTCTACAGCACACACCAGCACCAGCCTCTACAGCACACACCACCACCAGCCTCTACAGCACACACCAGCACCAGCCTCTACAGCACACACCACCACCAGCCTCTACAGCACACACCACCACCAGCCTCTACAGCACACACCAGCACCAGCCTCTACAGCACACACCACCACCAGCCTCTACAGCACACACCACCACCAGCCTCTACAGCACACACCACCACCAGCCTCTACAGCACACACCACCACCAGCCTCTACAGCACACACCACCACCAGCCTCTACAGCACACACCACCACCAGCCTCTACAGCACACACCACCACCAGCCTCTACAGCACACACCACCACCAGCCTCTACAGCACACACCACCACCAGCCTCTACAGCACACACCACCACCAGCCTCTACAGCACACACCAACACCAGCCTCTACAGCACACACCACCACCAGCCTCTACAGCACACACCACCACCAGCCTCTACAGCACACACCACCACCAGCCTCTACAGCACACACCACCACCAGCCTCTACAGCACACACCACCACCAGCCTCTACAGCACACACCACCACCAGCCTCTACAGCACACACCACCACCAGCCTCTACAGCACACACCACCACCAGCCTCTACAGCACACACCACCACCAGCCTCTACAGCACACACCACCACCAGCCTCTACAGCACACACCACCACCAGCCTCTACAGCACACACCACCACCAGCCTCTACAGCACACACCACCACCAGCCTCTACAGCACACACCACCACCAGCCTCTACAGCACACACCAGCACCAGCCTCTACAGCACACACCACCACCAGCCTCTACAGCACACACCACCACCAGCCTCTACAGCACACCACCACCACCAGCCTCTACAGCACACACCACCACCAGCCTCTACAGCACACCACCACCACCAGCCTCTACAGCACACACCACCACCAGCCTCTACAGCACACACCACCACCAGCCTCTACAGCACACACCACCACCAGCCTCTACAGCACACCACCACCACCAGCCTCTACAGCACACACCACCACCAGCCTCTACAGCACACACTACCACCAGCCTCTACAGCACACACCACCACCAGCCTCTACAGCACACACCAGCACCAGCCTCTACAGCACACACCACCACCAGCCTCTACAGCACACACCACCACCAGCCTCTACAGCACACACTACCACCAGCCTCTACAGCACACACCACCACCAGCCTCTACAGCACACACCACCACCAGCCTCTACAGCACACCACCACCACCAGCCTCTACAGCACACACCACCACCAGCCTCTACAGCACACACTACCACCAGCCTCTACAGCACACACCACCACCAGCCTCTACAGCACACCACCACCACCAGCCTCTACAGCACACACCACCACCAGCCTCTACAGCACACACTACCACCAGCCTCTACAGCACACACCACCACCAGCCTCTACAGCACACACCAGCACCAGCCTCTACAGCACACACCACCACCAGCCTCTACAGCACACACCACCACCAGCCTCTACAGCACACACCACCACCAGCCTCTACAGCACACACCACCACCAGCCTCTACAGCACACACCACCACCAGCCTCTACAGCACACACTACCACCAGCCTCTACAGCACACACCACCACCAGCCTCTACAGCACACACTACCACCAGCCTCTACAGCACACAGTACCACCAGCCTCTACAGCACACACCAGCACCAGCCTCTACAGCACACACCACCACCAGCCTCTACAGCACACACCACCACCAGCCTCTACAGCACACACCACCACCAGCCTCTACAGCACACACTACCACCAGCCTCTACAGCACACACCACCACCAGCCTCTACAGCACACACCACCACCAGCCTCTACAGCACACACTACCACCAGCCTCTACAGCACACACTACCACCAGCCTCTACAGCACACACCACCACCAGCCTCTACAGCACACATCACACTCCCAGCCTCTACAGCACACCACCACCACCAGCCTCTACAGCACACACCACCACCAGCCTCTACAGCACACACTACCACCAGCCTCTACAGCACACACCACTACCAGCCTCTACAGCACACACCACCACCAGCCTCTACAGCACACACCACCACCAGCCTCTACAGCACACACCACCACCAGCCTCTACAGCACACACCACCACCAGCCTCTACAGCACACACTACCACCAGCCTCTACAGCACACACTACCACCAGCCTCTACAGCACACACCACCACCAGTCTCTACAGCACACACCACCACCAGCCTCTACAGCACACACTACCACCAGCCTCTACAGCACACACTACCACCAGCCTCTACAGCACACACCACCACCAGCCTCTACAGCACACACCACCACCAGCCTCTACAGCACACACTACCACCAGCCTCTACAGCACACACTACCACCAGCCTCTACAGCACACCACCACCACCAGCCACCAACACCAACATCACTGTAAACATCTAGTTCCATAACAGCCTCATGTTAACACCAGCGGCTATACTGCCTACGCATTCACCTTTTCACTAGACAAGGAACAAGATGGAAATCAATGAAACTCCCAAAAAACTATTTTATCTTAGAGACGAAGTTGAGAAGTTGGTGCCGCGCCACACGCACCCAACTGATGGGTACCTCACGGAGGCACTCAATACGTCCCACTGTGTCCACACAAGACAATACTGATGTACAACTCTTTGACTACCACATGAAGATTGGAATTATTGTTGAAAATCTGCCAGTGGCAGTGCAAGTGAGACATGTTGTAGGGGAACGCGACGGGACACCGGCTTGTCTAAGGAGGGTTGCACTAAGTGAGGTAAACACTCTCCCTGTCCACACTCACTCTCTCTGTCCACACTCACTCTCCCTGTCCACACTCACTCTCCCTGTCCACACTCACACTCTCTGTCCACACTCACTCTCCCTGTCCACACTCACTCTCTCTGTCCACACTCACTCTCCCTGTCCACACTCACACTCTCTGTCCACACTCACTCTCCCTGTCCACACTCACTCTCTCTGTCCACACTCACTCTCTCTGTCCACACTCACTCTCCCTGTCCACACTCACTCTCTCTGTCCACACTCACTCTCCCTGTCCACACTCACTCTCCCTGTCCACACTCACTCTCCCTGTCCACACTCACTCTCCCTGTCCACACTCACTCTCCCTGTCCACACTCACTCTCCCTGTCCACACTCACTCTCCCTGTCCACACTCACTCTCCCTGTCCACACTCACTCTCCCTGTCCACAGTCTTGTCTAAAATTACTAGACAGGGGTTCAGACGGGGCTGCTCATCTTACCGGAAGCATAGTTAGCGTTACCTTACCTTGAGATTACCTTACCTCAAGGTAAGGTAACCCCCAGACCATGTGGCTGGTCTGGGGGGGGGGGGCATGCTACATAGCTCACGAATGATATTCTTCCCGCGTAACTTCCTTGCGAGACCTGCCCCCCCCCCGCCCCCCGCCCGCAAGAACAAACAAGCACACAAGCGGTGGGTCACGTGACAGTCACATGTTCTTGTTACACTGCACTTTCCTCGCTTTTTACCACCTGGCCACATGTTGGCCACATTATGGCCGCCAACACATGTTGGCCACATTATGGCCGCCAACACATGTTGGCCACATTATGGCCGCCAACACATGTTGGCCACATTATGGCCGCCAACACATGTTGGCCACATTATGGCCGCCAACACGTGTTGGCCACATTATGGCCGCCAACACGTGTTGGTGGCCAACACGTGTTGGTGGCTAAGCCCCGAAATCATCTCAAGATAAGAAGGATTAAGGCAGAGGAATATAGTATGAGGCTACAAGATGACCTAGACAGACTAAATGAATGGTCCAACAAATGGCTACTAAAGTTCAACCCAAATTAATGTAAGATAATGAAACTAAGCAATGGAAACTGGAGGCCAGACACTGGATACCAAATGGGAGATGAAGTCCTTCACGAAACGGACAGAGAAAGATCTAGGAGTTGATATCACGCCAAACCTGTCGCCTGAAGCCCACATCAAAAGAATAACATCGGCGGCGTATGCGAGGCTGGCTAACATCAGAACTGCTTTCAGGAACCTGTGTAATTAATCTTTCAGAACTTTGTATACCCATATGTAAGACCAATCCTGGAATATACGGCCCCAGCATGGAGCCCGTACTTTGTCAAACACAAGACGAAACGAAAAAGTTCAGAGGTATGCTACTAGGCTAGTCCCAGAACTAAGAGGCATGAGTTAAGAGGAAGGGCTGAATGAACTGCACCTCACGTCGCTGGAAGACAGAAAAGCTCGGGGAGACATGTTCACTACATACACGATTCTCACGGGAATTGACAGGGAAGACAAGGATGGATTATTTAACACGGGTGGTACACCCACAAGGGGACACAGGTGGAAACTTAGTACCCACATGAGCCACAGAGATATTAGAAAGAACTTTTTCAGTGTCAGAGTAGTTAATAAATGGAATGCATTAGGCAGTGATGTGGTGGAGGCTGACTCCATACACAGTTTCAAGGGTAGATATGATAGAGCCCAGTAGGCTCAGGAATCTGTACACCAGTTGATTGACAGTTGAGAGGCGGAACCAAAGAGCCAAAGCTCAACCCCCGCAAGCACAACTAGGTGAGTACATTACAGCAACACCCTGGCCACCAACACTTGCGGTCACTTCAATAATTCAAAACTCTTGCAAATTAATGACTATTACCGCAACATAATTTCCAATAAAAATACAGAATCCCGCATTGTTACAGAAAACTGTACATAACCAGTTCAGCGCCCTCTTGAACACTTCACTGTAAACTCTATCCTGAACACATTAATTTAATAATAATAATAATAATAATAATAATGAAGGTGAAGCATAGACCCAATAATGTTTAAGTGAATTAAAAACTAATTTTCGGATGAAGTCTACAGGTTACATCCGAAAATATATTTTTTAATGCACTATAACACATTATTGGGTCTTTCCTCACCTTCATTCAAGCAGTGAATGAACGGCATTGTATGTAAGTTATCGAAACTAGATTGTTTCCTTCAAGAAGTGCCGGACCAACCGGGCTGTGGTGGGTATGTGGGCCTGCGGGCCGCTCCAAGCAACAGCCTGGTGGACCAAACTCTCACAAGTCAGTAGAAGAGAGTAGGAGTAGAAGGGAGTAGAAGAACTCTACTACTACTTGGGGAGTAGAAGAACTCCCAGAACCCCATCAACCAGGTATCAACCAGGTTGATGGGGTTATCAACCAGGTAACCAGGTATCAACCAGGTTGATGGGGTTATCAACCAGGTAACCAGGTATCACAGACATATAAAACAGGATAAACCACTTACGTGTTTGTGTCTTATGTAAAGCTTTACACCAAGTGTGTGTGTGTGTGTGTGACTCTCATGAGTGCTTCCTCAAGGTGTGAGTGTGTGGTCAGGGCGACACACATAACAACGACTCATTCGGTGGCTGGCCAGGCTCCTGACCTCCTAACCTCCTAACCAGCTGGGGCCAGATTCACGAAGCAGTTACGCAAGCACTTACGAACCTGTACGTCTTTTCTCAATCTTTGGCGGCTTTGTTTACAACTATTAAACAGTTAATGAGCTCCGAAGCACCAGGAGGCTGTTTATAACAATAACAACAGTTGATTGGGAACTTTTCATGATTGTAAACTATTAAATAAATGTAACCAAAGCCGTCAAAGATTGAGGAAAGATGTACACGTTCGTAAGTGCTTGCGTAACTGCTTCGTGAACACCTCTATTCTAGCCAGCCCATCTTCCCGCCAAGATGTCTTCCATCAGTTGTTCTTTCTGCCATCCGGATACTCTGAGAACCGGAGTTGTCGTTCGTGAAGGTATCCGTCTGGATGCTGCCGTTCGCGTCCCGCCATAACCACACCAGACCGGCTTTCGGGACTATTTACATTCATCCATTTATTTATATATAATTTTAATTCACTTAGAATAATTTTTCTTATAAAAGTATTCTCGGAAGTAAAGCTTTTGTTACCGGCGAAAGTGTTCAGAGGTAATGGTAATTATCGGGAGAAAGTGCCAAGCCATTATGACTATATAGCACTGGGAAGGGGTCAGGATAAGGAATTGGGATGGGACGGGCGGGGAAGAAATGGTGCCCAACCACTTGGATGGTTGGGGATTGAACACCGACCTGCATGACGCAACACCGTCGCTCTACCCTCCACTACACCACGACAAGGGTCATGTCGTGGTGTAGTGGTCTAACACGTGTGCTGAGGAGTACCCAGAGAACAAGTTCGAACCTTCTACACGGTTCCTGCTGATTTTCTCAAAATAAGAATTTTAATAATAACTAAATAAGTATTAAAACAATATAAATAACATTGACGCTTATAGCAATATAAAGCCGGATAACTTTAATTACCCGACAATTCGGATAACCAAACACTTCTATAGATGTACTCGTTGTGTATAGTAAAAAAAGATACACAATCGCAAAAAAAAAAAAAAAATACAAAAAATATTTAACAAGAAAAAAACTGACATTGCAGCGTTGCAAGGACACTGATCAAAGGCTCCTGGGAAATACTTGTTGCAAGCGGCAAACAATGCTTTATGTTGAAGGTTTAGAAGCCAAGCAAGCACCATCCCCCCCCCGTGACACCCCCCCCCCACCCCACCATCCCCCCTGACCCCCCCCCCCCCCCCCCCACCATCCCCCCACTCCCAGAACTGCATATTTTGTTTCTTTTAAAGATCTCATTGGCTCCCGTGTCTTGCTGAGTGCTTCCACACGCTTGTCTGAGGCTCTCCTGTCTGTCTGTGTCTGTCTCTCTCTCTCTCTCTCTCTCTCTCTCTCTCTCTCTCTCTCTCTCTCTCTCTCATCTTCTTCTTCTTCTTCTTCATCTAGTTTAGACTTCGTTTCTTGTGTTCATTTTTGTTCGGTATTCTTTTCATGTAAAACTTTTCCCAATCTCGGATACGGTATAGCCCCAAATAATCCAGGTTACACTAGCAAATGTAGAATTATCCGTAAACCTCGTTTGTATCAGAAGGTCCAATGTGATCACATGATCCAGTTTAGACCAAAATATTCTCTATAACCAGAAAATTCCGCTTCGACCAATAAATCCAGTATAATGACTACAGACCAGATAATCCATTATACACCATATATAAATATATATTTTCCAGAATAGACAAATAATCCAGTTTACTCTAGAAAATCCAAGATAGACCAAACAATCCTGTATAGATTAGATAATCCAGTAAAGACCAGAATATCCACAGCAGTCCAGATAATCCAGATAATTATATTTCATATAATTAATTCCCGTTATCGGGGACAGGAAGCCTGCGTATATAATGTATATACCTGAAGCTTGTATCGAGCTCTCCCCCCCCCCAAGGTCGAACTAATGACCTCTCACCCCCCCCCCTCCTCCCAGGACGCAGCCCCACAACAGTTGAATAACCTCCCGGGCACCGATTTACTGCTAGGTGAACAGGAGCATTAGGTGAAAGGAAACGTGCCCAACCATTTCTGTCCCGCCCGAGAATCAACCCCCTATGGATCTCCGAGTATGAGTCGAGTACGAAGCCACTTATAGTAAGTAAAGGCTAAATAAAGGCTATAGTAAGTAAAGGCTAAATAAAGGCTATAGTAAGTAAAGGCTAAATAAAGGCTATAGTAAGTAAAGGCTAAATAAAGGCTATAGTAAGTAAAGGCTAAATAAAGGCTATAGTAAGTAAAGGCTAAATAAAGGCTATAGTAAGTAAAGGCTAAATAAAGGCTATAGTAAGTAAAGGCTAAATAAAGGCTATAGTAAGTAAAGGCTAAATAAAGGCTATAGTAAGTAAAGACCAGTAAAGGCTACAATATCCAATAGCCAATCCAAGTAATTCAGTGTGTCAAATTATCCAATAAAAAAGCAGAAAAAACGGATATTGATCCATATAGAACGGATCAATCCTATATGGTGATATCCTGTATGGATCAATCCTGTATGGATCAACCTTGTATGGATCAATCTTGTAGGATCAATCCTGTATGGATCAATCCTGTATGGATCCATTCTGTATGGATCTATCCTGTATGGATCAATCCTGTATGGATCAATCTTGTAGGATCAATCCTGTTCGGATCAATCTTGTATGGATCAATCTTGTATGGATCAATCTTGTAGGATCAATCCTGTATGGATCAATCTTGTATGGATCAATCCTGTATGGATCAATCCCGTATGGATCAATCTTGTAGGATCAATCCTGTATGGGATCAATCCTGCATGGATCAATCTTGTATGGATCAATCCTGTATGGATCAATCCTGTATTCATCACTCTTGTAAGGATCAATCCTGTATGGATCAATCCTGTATGGATCAATCTTGTATGGATCAATCCTGTATGGATCAATCCCGTATGGATCAATCTTGTAGGATCAATCCTGTATGGGATCAATCCTGCATGGATCAATCTTGTATGGATCAATCCTGTATGGATCAATCTTGTAGGACCAATCCTGTATGGATCAATCCTATATGGATCAATCTTGTAGGATCAATCCTGTATGGATCAATCCTATATGGATCAATCTTGTAGGATCAATCCTGTATGGGATCAATCTTGTATTCATCAATCTTGTATGGATCAATCTTGTATTCATCAATCTTGTATGGATCAATCTTGTAGGATCAATCCTGTATGGGATCAATCTTGTATTCATCAATCTTGTATGGATCAATCTTGTATTCATCACTCTTGTAAGGATCAATCCTGTATGGATCAATCCTGTATGGATCAATCCTGTATGGATCAATCCTGTATGGATCAATCCTGTATGGATCAATCCTGTATGGATCAATCCTGTATGGATCAATCCTGTATGGATCAATCCTGTATGGATCAATCCTGTATGGATCAATCCTGTATGGATCAATCCTGTATGGATCAATCCTGTATGGATCAATCCTGTATGGATCAATCCTGTATGGATCAATCCTGTATGGATCAATCCTGTAGGATCAATCCTGTATGGGATCAATCTTGTATTCATCAATCTTGTATGGATCAATCTTGTATTCATCAATCTTGTATGGATCAATCTTGTATTCATCAATCTTGTATGGATCAATCTTGTATTCATCAATCTTGTATGGATCAATCTTGTATTCATCACTCTTGTAAGGATCAATCCTGTATGGATCAATCCTGTATGGATCAATCCTGTATGGATCAATCCTGTATGGATCAATCCTGTATGGATCAATCCTGTATGGATCAATCCTGTATGGATCAATCCTGTATGGATCAATCCTGTATGGATCAATCCTGTATGGATCAATCCTGTATGGATCAATCCTGTATGGATCAATCCTGTATGGATCAATCCTGTATGGATCAATCCTGTATGGATCAATCCTGTATGGATCAATCCTGTATGGATCAATCCTGTATGGATCAATCCTGTATGGATCAATGAATACAATGCAACATTAGGGATCTCTGTAGGTTACCGGGTTTATATTACTTTTAGGGTTCTAATGTATTAAAGCACCGCAGTTTAAGTTTTGGTCTGTCCCTTATTACTTTTTTTTATTAACTTCTGAAAGTTAATAAAGTTTTTTCGTGGAAAGAAAAAGGAAATAAAAGAAAAAGAATAAAACAGGAGGAGAAAAGGGAGGAAAAAGGGAGAGTCGGCAGATGAGGAAGACGATTATGCCATTTCCTCAATTACGCTGTCTTGCTTCTTCCTCTTTCTTCACACCCTTTTTCAATCTCTCTCTCTCTCTCTCTCTCTCTCTCTCTCTCTCTCTCTCTCTCTCTCTCTCTCTCTCTCTCTCTCTCTCTCTCTCTCTCTCTCCTAATTCGGCTTCAAGCATCTCCTTCGCTTATCACAACACCAAGAAGGTCAGGTAGCAGCGGACACCTCACCATGATTATGGGAGCCCTCCACAACACCTTTTTTATTGTGGGTGAAGGTGAGGTGACCCCAGGTGACCTCCAGGTGACCTCCAGGTGACCCCCGAGGTGATCTCTCCCACCTCGATTACATGACCCATGATCTCGTAGGATGGGGGAGGGTGAGGGGAGAGAGAGGAGGGGTGGGAGGGAGGGGTGTTGGTGGGAGAGGGAGGAAGGGAGGGAGGGAGGGGGGGGGGGGAGAGAGGGAAGGTGTTAAACAAGCAGCAACACTGTACACATAAATTAGTTCCAGTGTTGTTGCTGGTTGCGGTGGTGTCTTTGTTTTCCTTGTTCTCTGTTGTTTGTCGTTCTTGTTGAGAAGGCCACGGATTTCTAATAATAATAATAATAATAATAATAATAATAATAATAATAATAATAATAATAATAATTTATTTCCAAGAAGGTACAATGGGTTGGTGAGGTTACATAAGAGTGATATTTTGACCTTCCAGCACAGTCACTAACACGCACAGCGTTTCTTCAGTGTAAGACTCGTAAAAATAGGGAATGGATTACATTTGAAAGTTGTCGATGAAAATTCATTTAATAGTTTTAACTATAAACATAATAACCAATTTAATAAAAGTCATTGTATTGAATTACTGATGATGGAAAACCAAGGTATTAGTTGGCCGGATATCGGCATAGAAGCACATCTGGGCCAGTACATCCATCTAGGTGATGTTATCATCGCCGTCTAATAACAGTCCTTTCAGGCCTTAAGAGTCATTTTTACCCCACCTAGAAAGATTTATTTATTTATTTATTTATATATATACAAGAAGGTACATTGGGATTGTGAGGATACATAGCATAGTAATTACATTCTTGTAAAGCTACAGGTACGTGCAGCGTTTCGGGCAGATCGCAGGCGGTCCAAGCTGTAATTTTAGTTAAAAAGGAATGAGTCTCATAGACAATCTTGCGTGATACTTGGCTGTAAAGTGGTAAATTGTGGCAGATTGCTTAACAAAATGGCGCCCAGGCGGGCGGTAACACCTTCGGGGCTTGGTAGAGTGCCGAGACACATGCCTCAGGCTCATATAACGTAAGGGATGACTGGCGGGCAACTGACTGACCCAGGCAACTGACTGACCCAGGCAACTGACTGACCCAGGCTACTGACTGACCCGGGCAACTGACTGACCCGGGCAACTGACTGACCCGGGCCACTGACTGACCCGGGCCACTGACTGACCCAGGCAACTGACTGACCCGGGCAACTGACTGACCCGGGCAACTGACTGACCCGGGCCACTGACTGACCCGGGCAACTGACTGACCCGGGCAACTGACTGACCCGGGCAACTGACTGACCCGGGCAACTGACTAACCCGGGCAACTGACAACTGACCCAGCCAGTGAAGTCGACCGTCGTAGTATCTTCTTCAATGGAAGTGAATCGGTGCACAGGCCACTGCCATAAGGCTGCCGGGACGAGGTACACCACGCCGAGCGACATTAAGGGTCAAGAGAAAATATAAACATAAAAAAACAGCCACAACTGTACATACGAGGGCGTATTTATTTTAGCAAGAGGAAGAGGAGAATAATTACTAACAATGTCCAGACTCTACCACCACTTCGGGCAAGTTGTTGAGAGGACAAGCAGTGATCCCCTTACCAGAACCATACATATTATCACCAAAACACTCGGCACTTCCTCATAAATGATATAATTTGTATTTGCCAACATTCAGGGATATAAAAACCCACAAATCAAACAAGGTCCACTTAATAACTGGTCTGCTATACGAGGCAAGTGCAGTGTTTGCTGCCCTAGCTGAAACCTACACAACGGATTATTATAAGAGTAATTATAATAATTACTAATTACAATTACTATAATATTAACTATAATAGTTACATCTGAAAAGGTTGTATTATGGTACAATCATTCCAGATGTAAGATGAAGCACAGGCTACAGGGAGGGTCAACCTGTACATCAAAGACACACTCATCTGCACTGAGCTGCTAAACACCACAAATGATATGGTGAAAGTGCTGATAACCAAAATAGAAATCCTAAATGTGATTATTGTCCTTATATATGTCACCGAAGGCAAATCCTCAGCGGTGTAAAGACCAACTAATAAAAATAGAATACAACTTAGTAAACCCCCACACAAGTCCTGCCCCAAACATCATGTTGCTTGGGGGACTTCAACATGAGGCACCTAGAATGGAGGTGTTGTCATGTCTGTGACAATCTCAGCAAGTAGTCTAAATGAACACACACACACACAAATGACCTATTACAGATGTGTGACAGATTTGGTTTAAACCAAAGGTACACCTACCACAAGGTGGGTAACCAACAAATAGAACCAACTAGACATGAAAACACACTAGACCTTATTTTCACAAATAACGACGAATTAACCAGAAACATAATGATTACAAATACTTGTTATTTAGATCACAACTTAAGTAGAGTCCAGACAGCGAAGGGCAATAGACCTGCTCAGCCAGTCCCAGATTCTAGAGGAGAGTCCAGTAAATTACATTTAATAATAAACAGATTAACTGGGGAACTAATAAACCAAGACTTCACAGAAAGAAGTTGGGAAGAACAAACGCAAACTAAATCAATGCTTCGAAAAACATAAGCTCAGTAGCTCAGGAGATATGCTTAAGTAACATACCTGGATTGTACCTGGATGGGGTTCTGGGAGTTGTTCTAGTCCCCAAGCCCAGCCCGAGGCCACCACATATTCTACCACAGATCCACCTCAGCCCAGTTCCTCTAGGGAAAATAGAGGAATTGATGCAGATTGGAACAGGAACGTACTTAACCTCTTTTGGAGACGACGCCCAGAGACTGTGTTACTCCCGACATACTAACAACAGTGCAGATAGCGCCACTTCATAAAGGACACAAAAATTCTAGACAGATAGCACTAACATCACAAAATATATAAAAAAAACTAAATTGAAAGAGTGATATGAAGTAATATCACAAAACACGAGCTTCCAGCGTCTATATAACCCTGAATAACAGGGGTTCAGACCAGGCTGCTCTTGCCTCTCATAATTTCACAAATGCTAAACCACTATGACATAATCATATATGCCATAGAAGGCAAGCAAAACTCTGATGTAACATTCACAATTTCGCAAAAGCCTTCAATAATGGCTTTTGCAAAATTGGATTTTCCCAATTTCACACAAAATGCTATCAAAAGGAAACACTGGAAAAATTAAAAAGATTTCAATTTCCTAACACAACCCAGTGTGTAATAGTCAACATAATAATATCCGGACCATCAACCGTGAAGAGCTCAGTCCCACACAGTACTGTGCTTCATACAGTACTCTTTCTCTTCCTCATATCGGACACAGACCCGGACACAAACCTTTGTGTTTGGAACCGGGCCGGACTTGGGGAGCAGAACTCCCAGAACCTCATACAAGTACAATTGTGGGAACCGACCTGTGAGATTTATATTTATTTGATTTATATGAATTTATATTTACGTTAATTTATATACTTCGATAGCAATTTGTATAATGTTAAGTGGACTGTATTTCTGCAATAATCTCAATCTCACAAATCGATCCTCTACACATTAGGGGGGGTTAAATTAATATATATGCAGCCAATCAAACTACAGTAATAGACTACATACTATTAAACATTGAAGAGGTTCCTTATCTTATAGTACAGCAGGTTAGTCCACCAGGTATAACTAGGGTGTAGACACCAAATTATCCTCTTTGAGGTAGCTTCCATATCACCCAGTAACTGGTGCACAATCTTGCATCCTCGTCTTGACCTGTCAAAAGTGCGCTAGCTGTGAAGCCAGATACCTATATATGACAAGTATATCAGAGAAAACAGTACATGGAACATGAAGACCTGGCTTAATTACCTTTAGTATGAGGCGATTTCGCGTTCTAACCGGGTCACCCTATATAATGACATTAATGGCCACTAATGATAGATAATGGGTTTCGGAAAGAACACTTAACTTGATTTGTTGACAGCGTGTTGACACATGGTACACCTTTGGTATCCATAACACTACGTCCAAGTAAAATTAACAGGAGCCGAATTTGCTCCCGTGTGAGCCTCTGGTCTCGTATAAACAATGGCTGCCCTCCTTCCCCCCAGACGCCTGGCCTACTTTGTCCAGATTTCAGAAAGTGATAGAAGGGTCACATTTACTCTACTTTAATATTGATAATTAAGTTAATTTATATAAGATGTTTTTATGATGGTAAAGTCCAAAGACTAATGTATTTAAGAATAATTCCCAGCAGAATAGCTGGTGAATTATAATAGTATGTGGTGATGATATCCCGTTTTCTTTAGATGGTAATTCCACTACAAGTTACGTTTTCTATGGGTAACTTGTTTATACAACATAGCTATTATCTGTATGATTATTAAATGGTGTCGGATTTTCCGACATAATTCCCCAGGGGGCTGCTCACAGGTCGAAGTCCTAATTAGAACAGACGAACACCGATACTCCTCCTTCGAATTATTAGATTAATTTGATGTTAGTAGTTAGTAATCACACGTTTGTGTGTCTGTTCGTACAGGACGGATGTCCCGTACTAGAGTTGCAGGGGTTAGAAGTCTAATGCGATTTCATTTCCCTGTCAACTCTTGAAAGGCTAATATTCAAGCCTTATTACATATTATTTAACCCAGAAGACTGGATGTGATCAAGTACTACAGTCAAGTATGATTCAGGGACTGCAGTGAGATCAGTGACATCAGATATAACTTGAAGTTTCTTCAGGTAACTGGTCACTGATATATAAACACTGAGGCCCATGGAATACATCTTGATTAAATAATAAATGTATCAAATCAGTCATCAGATTTATTGGGGTTTAATTTAGTTAATTGTTTCAGAAGATTGAATAGCTCATCATTAAAGTAAAGTATGGTTCTGAGACTGCAGTGGGTTCAGTGACATTGGTCGCAGTGACTTGTAGCTGTTTTAGGCTACTGTTCACTGATTTGCCACTGAGGCCTCATGAACTCATCTTCAGCTTTAAATGATGATACTAACATCAACTTCTGTTGGTATAGTCAGCTGTAATCTCCTTAGTATAATGCTACTGGAGAAATATAATCAGCTGACAAATTTAGATTTCTACTGGTATTGTTTATCTGCAGGCATAGGTCTCCTCAGGCTTGATACTGGGCCTGAGAGTAATTTACCTCCTGCAGAGTTTAACATGGTTATACCCTGATATTTAGTAGGGCTACCGATGAATCGATGACAATAGTCTGTCCCTACAAGGAGACCGAAGTCGGTGAGGTGATCAGACTTAATATTATCTGCCAATTTTATTCCTCTATTTCTCAGGAATTTGGCTGTTGCTCTCAGACCTCGAACTTGTAGGTCTACTGGTATTTTGTCCACCACAATGGCTTGTACTCGACAGACGTACCTGCCTAAACGTACTGATGGTTGTACCACCTGGTAGACTTGAGGTCCTGCATCTGTTACAAACCCTGAGATGTTGAATGACATCTGGGCTACAGGCCTTAATTGTAATTCATCTGCCAGCTTTTTAGTGATGTATGTTCTCTGGGATCCTTGGTCAAACAACCCACGGGTATGGACCTTGGCCCTCTTATTCAGGATGGTAATTTGGGCAGTAGGCAAAGTCGTATTACCTTTAGACTTTGCCGATTGGACACTGTTTGTTTGTTGCACCTTGCAGTACTGTACTGTGGTGGGAATGCTATCTTCCACCTTGGGGTTTGGAGACGTTGTTTTGGTGTCTCTGCACAATGCTGCATGGTGTTGACCTTTGTTACACCTATTACAGGTGTGTAATTGGGTATCACAGTCCTTGATGTTATGTTTCCTGAGGCACCTCGTGCAATGTTGCAAATCTTTGAGTCGCTCAACACGGGCGTCACTATCAGGAAAATTAGAGCAGTGGTACATTGAATGTTTCTCATTGCAGAACAAACATGTTCCATAGCTTCCAGTACCCTTTGGTGTCACGTTCTTGGGTGACACAGTAACTATAGGCTTGGAGGGTCCCACTGCATATACGCCCACACTGTTACTGTTCCACTTTGGTGTTGAATTATATTGTCTAGATTGATTTGGAGTACCTTTGGTACTCTGTGGTTTACTATTATTGGTTTCTGAGGGTTTACTTGGTGGTTTTAATTTGTCATGTGTTCGTAATTGATGAACTACTGACTTTAAACCTTCAGATATTTCATTCATGGATAAGATACTTTTATTGTAATGAGCACTCATTTGTCTCAATATGTCCCTAGGTATTTTCTCCTGGACAATTATTTTCAAGACCCACTCAGCCCCGTTTGTATCTGCTGTCAGGCTGAGGGCATTGATCAATGATTCTACCTCCAGCTTGAATACTTGGAGTGAATCAGCTGAAGCCTCCGGTGGGGGTAAATGCAACAGCTCATGAACTAAATGTGATGTTCTTACTTCTGGATCAGCATAATTATCCTTGAGGAGTTTTACTGCCAGATCATAGCCGTCATTAGTTAATCTCAGATGGGATACTACTGTTTTAGCCTCACCTGATAATTGGCCTTGCAAATAAGAGAATTTACTACTCTTTGGTAAAGATTGTTTTGAGTCTACAAGGTCAACGAATTTGTTCCAAAATTCGTCCCAATCTTCCTCATCTTTTCCTGAGAAAGTGGGTAAATTAATTGGAGGGAGTCGAGCTTCCGCTTGACTCGTATTAGATGCAACTGTTGTTGTTGTTGCTGTTGCCTTGTTCTGGGCAATTAATTTGACATAAGGCTGTAACGTGGCCTGAGTGTGATCTTCATAATTCGCAAGATCAACCATAATGTCGTCTATTTCTGTTTCTGATAAATTGGTGTTGGCAAGTTCAGCCACATATGTTGCTATTTGGCATTTGATTTGCTCAAATTTACCTGCAGCTGCTTGATAATAGCTTTCCAGGTCAGCATAATCAACTGTTGATTGTTGTGACAAATCTTCACATTTCTTGATCTGTCTTGTTAAGTGGCCTTTAAGACCTGCAAGGGTTCTTTTCATTCTCCCTGCATTATCCATACTGGCTAGTTGGAGAAGCCTTGTGGGGCTTGTACTTGGGCTGCTCATAATACTGAACAAGCTCTAATGGTAGCCTAGGGTAAATTCTGAACTCACTAGGCAATAATCCTACCTCTACTAGAGGTTAGCACTTAAAATTAATACACATTATATATATATACAATCATCCACACTAATGATTTGAGTGATAAACCAGTGTCATGGAAGTACCTTTAGGTTAGCTCTTCTATATCACCCTAGGATGGTAGAGACACTAATTAATCACTCAAAGGTGTAATGATCATAAGTAAATTATTATATATACACAACTCAATTCGAGTTGATAAAAATTACACCCAAAATAGGGTCTGGACCATGCATTAATGGTGTTAGGTTGTTCAATATAGTACAACTGACTATAGTAATAATGGGACTAGGATGAACAATAATAGTTCAACTAGTCAATGGTAATATCCTACCCTGTTGTGGGTTGGCAATTAGTAAATATTATACTGTGATCACTAGTGCAATATATATTAAATAATTCTCTATTTTGGAGAAATAATATACACAATTATTGTTAATAGCCTCTTAATTAGCCTCTATGAAACTTCTAATATTATCTAGAAGTATTAAATGTTATTAGTGACCTCGCGAAATAAAGTCCACAAAATTCGTAGATAATCTCTCGCGAAATGTAACACCACGAAATCCGTGAACAATATCGCGAAGACACAGTCACTAATTTGGCTGGATTCTATATTAGCGCTGTCATTTCACGAAATAACACGCCACCAAATATCTGTGGGTGTGCATGAAACCGCTGACGAAGCTGAACTGGGCTGAGGGAGGCTCCTGAGCTCCCTCGAGGCTACGCTGCTGTCTATGACTGGCTGGCTTTGTTTAAATAACACTGCACTAGTATATTTAATGAATCCACTGGATAACTTGTTCATCCGGTACTAAGATGACCAAAATGTGGGTTCAAAGGATCAAATAATCCGTCATCCGGTTCGAAGATGACCAAATAATGTGGGAACCGACCTGTGAGATTTATATTTATTTGATTTATATGAATTTATATTTACGTTAATTTATATACTTCGATAGCAATTTGTATAATGTTAAGTGGACTGTATTTCTGCAATAATCTCAATCTCACAAATCGATCCTCTACACATTAGGGGGGGTTAAATTAATATATATGCAGCCAATCAAACTACAGTAATAGACTACATACTATTAAACATTGAAGAGGTTCCTTATCTTATAGTACAGCAGGTTAGTCCACCAGGTATAACTAGGGTGTAGACACCAAATTATCCTCTTTGAGGTAGCTTCCATATCACCCAGTAACTGGTGCACAATCTTGCATCCTCGTCTTGACCTGTCAAAAGTGCGCTAGCTGTGAAGCCAGATACCTATATATGACAAGTATATCAGAGAAAACAGTACATGGAACATGAAGACCTGGCTTAATTACCTTTAGTATGAGGCGATTTCGCGTTCTAACCGGGTCACCCTATATAATGACATTAATGGCCACTAATGATAGATAATGGGTTTCGGAAAGAACACTTAACTTGATTTGTTGACAGCGTGTTGACACATGGTACACCTTTGGTATCCATAACACTACGTCCAAGTAAAATTAACAGGAGCCGAATTTGCTCCCGTGTGAGCCTCTGGTCTCGTATAAACAATGGCTGCCCTCCTTCCCCCCAGACGCCTGGCCTACTTTGTCCAGATTTCAGAAAGTGATAGAAGGGTCACATTTACTCTACTTTAATATTGATAATTAAGTTAATTTATATAAGATGTTTTTATGATGGTAAAGTCCAAAGACTAATGTATTTAAGAATAATTCCCAGCAGAATAGCTGGTGAATTATAATAGTATGTGGTGATGATATCCCGTTTTCTTTAGATGGTAATTCCACTACAAGTTACGTTTTCTATGGGTAACTTGTTTATACAACATAGCTATTATCTGTATGATTATTAAATGGTGTCGGATTTTCCGACAACAATCCAGGTATGTGACTTGAGCATATTTCCAGAGCAACTGAGCTTATTAAAAAAAAAGGTTTTCTTAGCGTACCGTATCATCCTTTGCAGATGACACAAGAATTTTGATGAGTGGACAACACAGAGGACTCAGCAAACTTCCAATTTTATGTTAATCAAGTCTTTCAATGGGCACCATAAAATAACATGTTTAATACGGATAAGTTCTAGCTCCTGCTCTATGGAAAAAGCGAAAATATAAAAATAGTAACCTCGTATAAAACACAGTCAAATGATAATATATAATGAAAAAACAATGTAAAATATCTGGGAATAATCGTGTTGGAAAACATTAAAGGACACAATAAAGTAGCCGTCGCAACTACAAGAAAAAGAACAGGATGGAAAAGAAGAACCTTTCAAACAAGGAATATCCCATCCTCAATGACACTTTTCAAGACACTAGTATTCTCTAGGTGGACTATTATTGCACGATAACAGCCCCAGGCAATGATGGAGAACTTACTGACCTGGAGAGCGTGCAAGGATATTTTACTGCTAGAATACACTCAATAAAACATCTAAATGACTAAAACTGATTAAATTGGTTAATCTTTATTCTCAAGAGCGCAGGCGGGAGAGATACATAATAATTTACACCTGGCAAATAGTAGAGAGGCTGGTCCCAAACCTGCACACAGAAATAACATCACATGAGACCAGGAGGCATGGCAGGATGTGCAGAATACCCCCGTTGAAGAGCAGAGGTGCGATAGGTACTCTGAGAGAGAACTCTATCAACATCAAATGCCCGAAACTGTTCAACACGCTGATCAACCAGGCTGTGATTCATACGTCAGGGTGCGAGCAGCCGCGTCCAACAGCCTGGTTGACCAAACCACCAACCAGGTGGGGACGCTGAACCTGGGAATCACCGCAAGGAAGGCAAGGTAAGGTTGACATCAGTAACAGGTGAGCGTCCTCATGTATGAACGATTGTTAAGAGAGTGATGTTTACGGGAATGGTGGAGGCAGTGAGGCTGGAGGCTGGAGGCAGTGAGGCTGGAGGCTGGAGGCAGTGAGGCTGGAGGCAGTGAGGCTGGAGGCAGTGAGACTGGAGGCAGTGTGGCTGGAGGCAGTGAGACTGGAGGCAGTGTGGCTGGAGGCAGTGAGACTGGAGGCAGTGAGGCTGGAGGCAGTGAGGCTGGAGGCAGTGAGGCGGGAGGCAGTGAGGCTGGAGGCAGTGAGGCGGGAGGCAGTGAGGCTGGAGGCAGTGAGGCTGGAGGCAGTGAGGCTGGAGGCAGTGAGGCTGGAGGCAGTGAGGCGGGAGGCAGTGAGGCTGGAGGCAGTGAGGCTGGAGGCAGTGAGGCTGGAGGCAGTGAGGCTGGAGGCAGTGAGGCTGGAGGCAGTGAGGCTGGAGGCAGTGAGGCTGGAGGCAGTGAGGCTGGAGGCAGTGAGGATGGAGGCAGTGAGGATGGAGGCAGTGAGGATGGAGGCAGTGAGGCTTCACAACTGACAACAAACAAATGAGTAAAATACTGAGGCTTCAATATGATTCTATTTTCAGTGAGCCCCGTGAACACATTGACGATCACTGCTCCAAACTAATTCCTTATGCCTGTGACACCAACCTGGCCCTGTACACCACGGGTCATCCCAACACCCACCATGCCTCTGCATTCTGCAATAGGCCCTGAGTCCTGGAATTCCATGAGAAAATCAGTAGAAACTATGATGAGGATTCGAACCTGCACACTGGGTATTCCCAAGCATATACCCTAACTAACTCGGCCACGACATGCTAAAAAGCAATGAAACCTGGGATTCAACTGAATCCTCTGAGGGTCCTGAGGCTTCCACTGAAGCACAATCAGGGTTGCACACATTGCCCCCCCCCCCTCCATGCACTCTGGCTGTGGCATAGTTGTTCTATCTCCAACACTGAGTCTTCAAATGCACAAAGAAATTATTGATACATCACGTTAGTGATTTCGTTGTGCAATGGAATTACATATTCACCAAGAATTGCAAATAAAAAACTATTTTATTCCTCAAAAAAAAAAAAAAAGCTTCTCCACCTCTTGTGGGCCCAGCTGCTGCTTCTCTTCTGTGGCCCCAGCTGCTGCTGCTCTTCTGTGGCCCCAGCTGCTGCTGCTCTTCTGTGGCCCCAGCTGCTGCTTCTCTTCTGTGGCCCCAGCTGCTGCTTCTCTTCTGTAGCCCCAGCTGCTGCTGCTCTTCTGTGGCCCCAGCTGCTGCTGCTCTTCTGTGGCCCCAGCTGCTGCTGCTCTTCTGTGGCCCCAGCTGCTGCTGCTCTTCTGTGGCCCCAGCTGCTGCTGCTCTTCTGTGGCCCCAGCTGCTGCTGCTCTTCTGTGGCCCCAGCTGCTGCTGCTCTTCTGAGGCCCCAGCTGCTGCTGCTCTTCTGTGGCCCCAGCTGCTGCTGCTCTTCTGTGGCCCCAGCTGCTGCTGCTCTTCTGTGGCCCCAGCTGCTGCTGCTCTTCTGTGGCCCCAGCTGCTGCTGCTCTTCTGTGGCCCCAGCTGCTGCTGCTCTTCTGTGGCCCCAGCTGCTGCTTCTCTTCTGTGGCCCCAGCTGCTGCTCCTCTTCTGTAGCCCCAGCTGCTGCTTCTCTTCTGTGGCCCCAGCTGCTGCTTCTCTTCTGTGGCCCCAGCTGCTGCTTCTCTTCTGTGGCCCCAGCTGCTGCTTCTCTTCTGTAGCCCCAGCTGCTGCTTCTCTTCTGTGGCCCCAGCTGCTGCTTCTCTTCTGTGGCCCCAGCTGCTGCTTCTCTTCTGTGGCCCCAGCTGCTGCTTCTCTTCTGTGGCCCCAGCTGCTGCTTCTCTTCTGTAGCCCCAGCTGCTGCTTCTCTTCTGTGGCCCCAGCTGCTGCTTCTCTTCTGTGGCCCCAGCTGCTGCTTCTCTTCTGTGGCCCCAGCTGCTGCTTCTCTTCTGTAGCCCCAGCTGCTGCTCCTCTTCTGTAGCCCCAGCTGCTGCTCCTCTTCTGTAGCCCCAGCTGCTGCTCCTCTTCTGTAGCCCCAGCTGCTGCTTCTCTTCTGTAGCCCCAGCTGCTGCTCCTTTTCTGTAGCCCCAGCTGCTGCTCCTTTTATGTAGCCCCAGCTGCTGCTCCTTTTCTGTAGCCCCAGCTGCTGCTCCTTTTCTGTAGCTCCAGCTGCTGCTCCTCTTCTGTAGCCCCAGCTGCTGCTCCTTTTCTGTAGCCCCAGCTGCTGCTCCTCTTCTGTGGCCCCAGCTGCTGCTCCTCTTCTGTGGCCCCAGCTGCTGCTCCTCCTCTTCTGTGGTCCCAGCTGTTGCTCCTCTTCTGTGCCCCAGCTGCTGCTTCTCTTCTGTGGAGGAGCTGAAGCAGAAGAGCAGGAGGAGAGCAGAGGAGAGGAGCAGAAGTGGAGCTGCTGCTCCTCTTCTGTGGCCCCAGCTGCTGCACCTCCTCTTCTGTGGCCCCAGCTGCTGCTCCTCTTCTGTGGCCCCAGCTGCTGCACCTCCTCTTCTGTGGTCCCAGCTGCTGCTCCTCTTCTGTGGCCCCAGCTGCTGCACCTCCTCTTCTGTGGTCCCAGCTGCTGCTCCTCTTCTGTGGCCCCAGCTGCTGCACCTCCTCTTCTGTGGCCCCAGCTGCTGCTCCTCTTCTGTGGTCCCAGCTGCTGCTCCTCTTCTGTGGTCCCAGCTGCTGCTCCTCTTCTGTGGCCCCAGCTGCTGCTCCTCTTCTGTGGCCCCAGCTGTTGCTCCTCTTCTGTGACCCCAGCTGCTGTTCTTCTGTGACCCCAGCTGCTGCTCCTCTTCTGTGGCCCCAGCTGCTGCTCCTCTTCTGTGACCCCAGCTGCTGTTCCTCTTCTGTGACCCCAGCTGCTGCTCCTCTTCTGTGACCCCAGCTGCTGCTCCTCTTTTGTGGCCCCAGCTGCTGCTCCTCTTCTGTGACCCAAGCTGCTGCTCCTCTTCTGTGGCCCCAGCTGCTGCTCCTCCTCTTCTGTGGCCCCAGCTGCTGCTCCTCTTTTGTGGCCCCAGCTGCTGCTCCTCTTCTGTGGCCCCAGCTGCTGCTCCTCTTCTGTGGCCCCAGCTGCTGCTCCTCTTCTGTGGCCCCAGCTGCTGCTCCTCTTTTGTGGCCCCAGCTGCTGCTCCTCTTCTGTGGCCCCAGCTGCTGCTCCTCCTCTGTGGCCCCAGCTGCTGCTACTCTTCTGTGACCCCAGCTGCTGCTCCTCTTCTGAGGTCCCAGCTGCTGCTCCTCTTCTGTGGTCCCAGCTGCTGCTCCTCTTTTGTATCCCAGCTGCTGCTCCTCTTCTGTGGCCCCAGCTGCTGCTCCTCTTCTGTGACGCCAGCTGCTGCTCCTCTTTTGTATCCCAGCTGCTGCTCCTCTTCTGTGGCCCCAGCTGCTGCTGCTGCTGCTGCTGCTGCTGCTGCTGCTGCTGCTGCTGCTCCCTCGCCTTCCGTCTCCCTGGGAAGTGCAATGTTTCTCTATGGTGCCAGGCAAGGTAGGGAAAAAATGTTGATCTCTCGCGGTAATATTTCAAGTGCGAAGGTCTGGCACTGCCAGAAAGGAGAGAGAGGATGGGGTAATTAGTGGGAAGGTAATTAATGGGAGAGTAGGGTAGCAGGCGAAGGAAATGAGAGGACGTAGGAATGGCTCTAGGCTTAGGGGAAATTTGTTCTCTTAACTGGGAAAATATTGATCTTCTCTGGGGAAAATAATAATACCCCCCCCTCCCCCTCGTGCCAAGAACACCGGCCGCAGGACGACCAACAACAGCTCTCCTGAGAACCACAAAATGAGAGCACAGATCACCAGGAAAATAGAAGGGGACAATACATCAGGAGCCATCAGAGTCATAACCACCGAAGATACTACCGCCCCCCCACGACAGCACGGGCTCTACAAGACAAACACCCACATAGACTGCTAGACAGTAGCAGGGATCACCAGGAAAAATAATGCTGGGACAGAACCCTTGACTGTTCAAGAGTCCGGAGTGAATAAAGCGGCCTCGTCTTTACCACCAGGTTCAGCAGGGGCTTCACAAGTCTAAGACCCCAGCGCGTCACACAAATGCTCAACCCAGTTCTTGGATATGCCGCAAAGAATCTTTTAGTGGAATTTACAAGATTCCGCAGCATGTGTTTGGCTGGCGGCGTCCCCAAGGACATTAGGAAGTATGAAAGAATCCGGCACATTACCGTTGGGAACACCCTCCGACGCCTCGTAGCTAAGGCTACAGTGAGGTTAATCAGCCAGGAAGCTGCCACCTTGTTGAAACCTAATCAACTCAGGGTTGAGAGCCCCCTGGGCTGTGCAGCTGCAGCACACACAGTGCGTGTTTACATAGATAATCTCTCAGACCAGAAAGCACTAATCAAACTGGACTTCAAAAATGGCTTCAATCAAGTCAAAAGAGATGCGGTCCTCCAAGCTGTTATGCAACCATTTCCTTCCCCTTTATCCTTTCATCCAATCAGGATACAGTGTGATTCTAAGTTTCTTTTTTTGGGGGGGGGTGAGAAGGGGAGGGGGGGAGCATGAAATAGACTCTTCGATCCCTTAGACCCCATTATTTTTTGCATAGCTATCCAAGAGGTCACCGATAGTATGACAAGCGAGTGAAACATCTGGTTCCTGGACGATGACATCCTTGCTGGATCCCCGACACAATTATGGGGGATATAAAGAAAATCCAGGAGCAAGGAGCAACTGTAGGCCTCATTCTCAATGTATCCAAATTAGAAATAATCTCTCCCACTTCAGACATTACTGAGCAAATAAGAACTATTCTTCTGGACATTCGCAGTGTTGAGCCGGTTACTGTCTTCTCTAGCTAGGTGCCACAGTTGGCCCTCAAACAATCGAGGTCCTGGACCCAAAACTCACGGACCTTAGACAGATACAGGACAGGACTGACAAAATCGATGCCCATGATGCTCTCTTCCTCCTCACAAGATGCTATCTCTTCCTAAGTTGACATACTTGCTGAGGTGTTCTTCATCCCACAACAGCCCTAAATTAAACGAGTATGACAGCCTTCTGAAGCTCATGCTGGAGAAAGTCCTGACCCCTGCCATTGGACTAGTCTTAATGGGAGCAAGCAACCCGCCCTATAAGAATCGGTGGCCGTGACGTCCACGCGGCCTCCCAGATTGTCCTCCTCCTATGCAGTGAAGGATCTATCAAGAGAAATACTACCAGAACCTCTGAGTGATTCGAGAGGGGGGAAGGGGGGGTCAACGATCTTGCTTTAATAGAATATTCAAATCAGGTGACGGCCTTGTAGCCCCAGAACCCAACTTATACAACAACACAAAACATGTGATGACACTCAGCGCTGCAACATCAGATAAGGTGAAAGCCCGCCTCAGAGCACTTGGCGCCACCATGCTGGGGACTTTCTTCTGCCAGTAGTTATTTTGCCAGAACTTTCCGCTCTGGCAAAAGAACAGAAAATGGAGAGTGGATAGTTCCCTCTAATATGTTGTGTGGGCGTTCCTCGGAGGCTATGGGTCCCCTTACTCCAGCCAGAGGTGGTTCCCAATATATTGGAAATATATATATAAATACAAATGTACGTACAAGCTAACACTGAACACTGTGCAGTGTTAAGTAACACCGTACAGACCAACACTGTAACTAAGCTGGACAATTCAATGTGTTAATCCTCAAGGAAACCGCGAGCCAATAATAAAGGTGCGCAGCAGCAAAGGATCTCAGACAATATGAGCATACTGCATAAGGGCGAACTTGCCACAACAACAAGACTAGGTTTGTGGCACCCGGGTCTAAAGGCGCTACTCGGGGTTATATAACAAAAAAAGGTTTGTGAAGAGTGGTGGTACATCATACGGCGAGAGAGAGAGAGAGAGAGAGAGAGAGAGAGAGAGAGAGAGAGAGAGAGAGAGAGAGAGAGAGAGAGAGAGAGAGAGAGAGAGAGAGAGAGAGATAGAGAGAGAGAGAGAGAGAGAGAGAGACAGAGAGAGAGAGAGAGAGAGAAACAAACTCATAATACCTGCAAGTTGTGACGTAGCACACCAACTTGGGCGGTAATGAGGCTGGGGTCGGCTGGGATACTGCACCATCACCCGGAGTTCATATCCTGGGATTTACACTCAAAAATCTATACCAACAAAAAAATAAAAAATAAAAGCCGCTGCTTTAATTCCGTGTTGAATACAAGCAGCAGTCTCTAATGTGTGTAATTACAGCCTCGCCAAGCTGCAAAATGCGGAAAAATGTGTCATTTCTCGGGTTTTATTGGAAGCCGGGTTGTATATTTTGTATATTTTCATGGAGGAAGAAAATGGAAGGATGCATCTTTATAGAGGTAACCAGAAAATGTCGAGGAAGTGTTGGCAGAGGCATTGGAGGAAGAGGAGGTGGCTACCGCTCACGGGATGAGTATGGGGTGCACAATAAACTAGCCGCCTCCGGCGACAACAATCAAATCATAACAGGATATTCCCCTGCTCATGACAGGATATTCCCCTCCTCATGACAGGATATTACCCTGCTCATGACAGAATATTCCCCTGCTCATGACAGGATATTCCCCTGCTCATAACAGGATATTCCCCTGCCCTTAATTAACAGGATATTCCCCCTGCTCATGACAGGATATTCCCCCTGCCCTTGACAGGATATTCCCCTGCTCATGACAGAATATTCCCCTGCTCATGACAGGATATTCCCCTGCCCATGACAGGATATTCCCCTGCTCATGACAGGATATTCCCCTACCAATGACAGGATATTCCCCTGCTCATGACAGAATATTCCCCTGCTCATGACAGGATATTCCCCTGCCCTTGACAGGATATTCCCCCTCTCATGACAGAATATTCTCCTGCTCATGACAGGATATTCCCCTGCTCATGACAGGATATTCCCCCTCCTCATGACAGGATATTCCCCTGCCCATGACAGGATATTCCCCTGCTCATGACAGGATATTCCCCTGCCCATGACAGGATATTCCCCTGCTCATGACAGAATATTCCCCTGCTCATGACAGGATATTCCCCTGCCCTTGACAGGATATTCCCCCTCTCATGACAGAATATTCTCCTGCTCATGACAGGATATTCCCCTGCTCATGACAGGATATTCCCCTCCTCATGACAGGATATTCCCCTGCTCATGACAGGATATTCCCCTGCTCATGACAGGATATTCCCCTCCTCATGACAGGATATTCCCCTGCTCATGACAGGATATTCCCCTGCCCTTGACAGGATATTCCCCCGCTCATGACAGGATATTCCCCTCCTCATGACAGGATATTCCCCTGCTCATGACAGGATATTCCCCTGCTCGTGACAGGATATTCCCCTGCTCGTGACAGGATATTCCCCTCCTCGTGACAGGATATTCCCCTGCTCATGACAGGATATTCCCCCGCTCATGACAGGATATTCCCCTGCTCATAACAGGATATTCCCCTGCTCATGACAGGATATTCCCCCGCTCATGACAGGATATTCCCCCGCTCATGACAGGATATTCCCCTGCTCATGACAGGATATTCCCCTGCTCATGACAGGATATTCCCCTGCCCATGACAGGATATTCCCCTGCTCGTGACAGGATATTCCCCTGCTCGTGACAGGATATTCCCCTCCTCGTGACAGGATATTCCCCTGCTCATGACAGGATATTCCCCCGCTCATGACAGGATATTCCCCTGCTCATAACAGGATATTCCCCTGCTCATAACAGGATATTCCCCTGCTCATGACAGGATATTCCCCCGCTCATGACAGGATATTCCCCCGCTCATGACAGGATATTCCCCCGCTCATGACAGGATATTCCCCTGCTCATGACAGGATATTCCCCTGCTCATGACAGGATATTCCCCTGCCCATGACAGGATATTCCCCCGCTCACTCTCCGGCCGACGCACTAAACCCCCAATAAAACAGTGGAGGGTAAAATTACTGGGGTTTAATGCCCCGGCAGCTTTTAAGAGCTCTCTGGAGGCGGGATTTACAGTGCCGTAACCTAAGTCATCCTGATAAATGATTATTACAAAAACGACACGACACATTTCCCCCCTAAAAACTGCTCTTACTTTTATTTTAAATTCGTTAAAAAAAACTGTACTAATTTATTTGATAATTGCTAATTATATTGGAGCACACGTTTTTAAATACCGATTTTGCTTGTAAATAAGGCCCTGTTAGGCCCTAAAATATATATTTTAGGGCCTAACAGGGTATAACACTATTGGCTCCAGCATGCAGTTCGGCTTGAGCGGTCATAACAAAAACAACAGAACAAGAGCAGTATAAAAGTAAACAAATGTACAAGAAAAACTGACATCGCAGAAGCCGTAAATTCAAACTCGATTTTCGAAACCGCATTCTTCTGGGGTTTTTGTATCCGACAGCGACACTTGCAACTTATTGTGCAGGTGGAGCAGACGCTAGTGTGTGAGTGTGCTGCCCTGGCGCTCCTCACCCAGCACTCACGACGGGGAAGTGAGCTCTAGCTCTTGGTCCCCTGCCTACCAAATTTGCTATACAGGCATTTATTAGTGATTCTCTGTTTTCAGCGGGAGTTTTATCCAGGATTTCCATCACCTTCAAAAAAGTTACCAGCCTTGCCTTATAATTTAACTATCGAGGTTCGAATTCTTTGTGGAATCTGGCTTTTAAGCTGTGAAGGGAGGTGGCTTCTACACCTTCCTTTACCGTATATTTATGTTGACCACTATTACTTGTATTTCCTTACATTTATTCGACTCCCCTGTGTGTTCCAGCTTCCTAATATGTCCTCTTGTCCTACTTTCACTCTATTTAAAGCTCCCTTTCCCATCTTCGTTACCTTAAACCTGTTATTCTAGCAACCATTTGTTTGCTCACTCCTGCAGTTAGTCAATGTCTTCCTCAAACTTTCATCAGTTTGATCATGTCTCACTACCTCTACGACGTCTATAAACACTGACATGTAAGAGCTCACTCTCTCGTAAGTCACTCACAAGAGCTCACTCTCTCGTAAGTCACTCACAAGAGCTCACTCTCTCGTAAGTCACTCACAAGAGCTCACTCTCTCGTAAGTCACTCACAAGAGCTCACTCTCTCGTAAGTACTCACATAAATTAGGAACAGCAGTGGTCCCAAGACCGCGCCTTGTGGGACCCTCATTTATCATAGAACTCGATCAAGTTTGTCAGACGACTTAATCCTTTTTTTAACCATGCTGCCCTTTCGTTACAAAATTCTCTCCAGGTGTTCAATTAATCTCAGCGTGATAAGTTTCTCCTGCACTTGAATCGGAATACTTGTGAGTGACACTGGTCTTTAATTTAGTGCCTCCAGTCTGTAGCTTTTATTGAAACTATTTTTTTTACTTTTTCCAGCATTCCAGGATATTTCCCGTCTCGTGTTTTATTTAGAATTTTATTTACTGGATGACAAGGAACCTCTGCAGCCCACTTCAGCGGCTATATATTTACAACTCTTATAAATCCATCTATTTCCATCTACAGCCCTTGTGCTGCTGTGTCTCACTAAATATTGATAGGTTGTCATATATCAATTCCAATCATCCATATTTGTATAAGAGAAAGTCTGTTTGCACAAAGAAATCCCGTTGACGTGGTGTATCAACGAGAAACTCAGTAGGCGTACCCAGTGTGCAGGTTCGAATCCTCGTGGCTCTTACCGACTTTCTCAGAAAGGCAGTTTGTTTATCTGTCTGTATAAAGTTCAAGGCAGGACGTTTGGGGCTAGCTAGAAAGTCACCCAACTTTCAAAGATGAGTCATGGAGGTTGAGGGAGTGTCAGACGCCAGTCGAAGTTGACCCTCAGTGCCACACTTTAAGAAATTCTGGCAACTACAGCGACCCCTGAGATTTTTCATGAAGTCTGGAATAAAATGGGGGCAGGAGTTGTGTTTTCCACACAATTTGTATGTTTATACCCATAGTATTTCCTCGGGTTACAGTATTACATTTTCTGAGAGAGAGAGAGAGAGAGAGAGAGAGAGAGAGAGAGAGAGAGAGAGAGAGAGAGAGAGAGAGAGAGAGAGAGAGAGAGAGAGAGAGAGAGAGGGAGGGAAAGAGAGGGGGGAGGGAGAGAGGAGTGGGGAAAGGAGATAAGGAGAGAGGGGATATTGGGAGAGAGGCAAGAAGAGAGAAATATGGGAGAGTTAGTAGGGAAGAAGGGGAGACGAGAGACGGGGGAGATTGAGAGTGAGGGGGCACAAAGGGGAAGAGGGGGTAAGAGAAGAAGAGAGGGAGGAAAAGGGGGTGAAGGAGATATTGAGGAGAGAGGGGAAATGGTGAAGAGGGGGAAATTGGGCTGGGGTGAAAGGTTGGAGAGAGGTTTTTGTTTTTAATTTTTTTCAAAATTGTTTTCACATAATGAGAGAGAAGTTCAAGTCTTTGTAGTATAGACAACTTTACGATAATTAAGAGAGCGAAGACTGTTTACTAAGCACTCTGTTGCAGGTGACATTTGTCCGAGTTTATAGTGCGGACTAATGCCAATATGCCCCCCACAAGCCTAGCCACCCGGGCATGATGCCCCCCACAAGCCTAGCCACCCGGGGCATGATGCGCCCCACAAGCCTAGCCACCCGGGGCATGATGCCCCCCACAAGCCTAGCCACCCGGGGCATGATGCCCCCCACAAGCCTAGCCACCCGGGCATGATGCCCCCCACAAGCCTAGCCACCCGGGGCATGATGCCCCCCACAAGCCTAGCCACCCGGGCCACGATGCGCCAGTCTTGTTTACCAAACCAAAACTCTCGACCAATCAGACAACCCGAGTCATATTATAAAAAGAACTGTCAGAATATAATCTGTCACTTCGCTAGGCAAGATACTGGTTTAGGGTCTCCGTGGAAGGCTGCACAAGTTGTACAGTTCACTGTATAGAGCAAAACCTCCGCCTGTACAGTGTTGACACCGGGAAGAATATTTGTTTTCTTCAAATATCAGCGCTAAAATAATAGTAAACAAAAATCACCAAGAAAAGTACGAAACAACGCACTTTCTACGTTCACACTCTTGTTCCAATAGACTATAATGGAAGAGCCTTGAACTTGTACCGAGCAGTAACTGGGAACCAGGAGACAAAAGACTGATGGATCGTGATCTGGGAAAAAATGGAGCTCTGGGCACAGCTTCAGGCAAGATTATGGGTTGTAACTGCATTGTGAAGAAAAAAAAGAGCAGAAAGCTGGGAAGAACAGCTCGATAATGCAAACTTAAATTAGTAAGCCTAATACCAGTAAGAAAAGAGAGAAAAATAGATGCAAATTGCAACGAGAATGGAGTTTCCTGTATAGAGAAAGCAATATATTGCAGAACGACTCGAACTCTCCACCTATGCTAAGAAGGACAATGAAGGCTATGTAGAGAAATAGAAACGATCGAGTTAAGGCTACAAGAGTCATATAAAAGCCGAGACCCAAAGAGAGCAAAGAGCCATCAATGAAATAAAGAAGAACCCAAAATACTTTTCATTCTATGCAAAATCTGAATCAAACTACATCTTGTATTGGAAACCTGAGAAATGGAGATGAAACTTTCACAGATGACAACAAACAAATGAGGGAACTTCTCTCATTGAGGGAACTTCCTCAATTGAGAACAATTCTGTTTTCAACGAATCACTGAACACACGATGATCGATAATATAAACGATTGCTTCATGAATATGATACAACATTAGATCTTAACATATAACAGACGTCACCACTAACCTCACTAGACCTTGACGTAACCATAGATGGCATGTCTATGCACTCTGCACCAGGCCCAAATTCCTGGGGTCAGATTCACGAAGCTGTTACGTACGTACTTACGAACGTTTTCCCTATCAGCACCTTCGTAGCGGCTACGTCGGTATTCAGGTAGTCATTTAAGTATCAAAATGATCTATTAGCCCCCACTAGCAAAATCTGGGTACAGCACAAGAATATCTTCCAATATTCCTGAGTGCATGAAGTAATTACAGAGCTCAAAGTACCTCATACCATTTGGTATGAAGTCACTGATAACAGGGCAATCACAGATATAGTGTTGGAGAGTATGTTCTCTCAAGTAGGACCGAAAACAGAAGTTTTTTCACCCAGAGAGTTATAAGCCCGTGGAACCGCCTACCCGCTGAAGCCGTAAATGGTAAAATCCGGCTAGAAAAATATCATTAGGACAATTGGCGGGACTTACAAGCCTCCCGCTTTTTGTCCTCGTCGAGGCCACTAGATAGTTAGTGGCTCTTGGGTAAATTTAGGTAAATATATACGTAGATAAATACCATCGCTTCTCAAATCTTGTGAGCGACAAGGAGAGCTACACACTATCTCTTAGAATTACGTAGGTAAACAAAAAATGTAAGATATTTGTTTACTACATTGTCGGTACTGACTATAGAAGTTGAAAACACATAGTTTTACTTCGAAATATACTAATTTTATAAGAAAATTCGACGTAAATAAGTGGCAAGTGATCAAGTATATGCTTCGATATGCCAGTGTCGTGATTGGCTACAGCTGTAAGATGAAAAATGTTAACTTCTCTCTGATTGGCCAAACTAAAAGCCCTAGTGACATCTAGTGAGACCTAAGTGAACTACTTAAAAATCTTCATAAGTACACTTTTCTGAATCGCACTTTGGCGCGTTTTTGGCTGGTACTTAAGAACCTTTGTAGCACACATACTTACGAAGAAATACATGGAGCTTCGTGAATCTAGGTCCTGGAATTCTATATTCATCAAGAATTACAACAACAACAACAAAACAACCTATCATCAAAACAAAGGGCTGCGAGGTTTATATGGTATAAGTCAAACACTGAGGCTATGGCTCGAAACGTGCTTCCCTCACCTTCAGCTGTTGTGTAAACACTCCGTAAGTCAACGTATCCAAACCGACCTTACCAAACCTAACCTAGATCTAACTATACTAATTAAATAAATCCACAATTATATAATTGTGGATTAATATAATTTCAATAATTATATAAATTAACATTATAAAAATATGTTAATTTACATTTCCCCCCCAAAAAAAGTTTGTTATTATTACACTTTATATTGTTATTATACTGTATGGAAGATTCGTCGTGCCAGTTGACCTACTGTTTGGGCTGGAGGATAGTTGACCTACTGTTTGGGCTGGAGGATAGGGTGAAACACCGCTATTCCACGCCCGACACATTATTGGGAGAGGTTATCTTGAGATGATTTCGGGGCTTTTTAGTGTCCCCGCGGCCTGGTCCTCGACCAGGCCTCCACCCCCAGGAAGCAGCCAGTGACAGCTGACTAACACCCA
Source organism: Procambarus clarkii (assembly GCF_040958095.1). NCBI lineage: Eukaryota > Metazoa > Arthropoda > Malacostraca > Decapoda > Cambaridae > Procambarus > Procambarus clarkii. Next base: position 13,034,825 of record NC_091188.1, read on the forward strand.
GGTACCTATTTTACTGCTAGGTAACAGGGGCATAGAGTGAAAGAAACTCTGCCCAATGTTTCTCGCCGGCGCCTGGGATCGAACCCAGGACCACAGGATCACAAGTCCCGCGTGCTGTCCGCTAGGAAGCCTAGATTCTGGTGCTATCTTCGACATACTTAAAACTGAGTAATCGCACCACTTCACAAAGGAGTTAAGACGCACAAAATAAAAACTAATACACTGACAGTACTAACATCACACATTTTAAAAATCTTTGAAACAGTGTTAAGAAGATCACAAAACACATGGAATCACATTATCTACAGAACCCTGGACCACATGGGTTCAAAACAGGAAGTTCTTGCCTCTCACAATTGCTAGATCACTATTTATTATTATTAACATCTTTATTGATAAAAATTAATAAAAATTTTGCCTAATCTGAGGATTTTGATTTGAGTCTTATTAAAGTGAGGATAATGCTGGTATTCACTGTCACGCAGGACAGAGGGTCATACATAAGACAATAGGTCTAAACTGTAGGCTGAAGCACATATATATTATGGGTTACAATCAATGTTTTAATGTATGGATATGTGAAAACAACTTTCTACTGTGCACTGCCACACAAGGGCAGGGATCTTGAGGTTATCTTGAGATGATTTCGGGGCTTTTTTAGTGTCCCCGCGGCCCGGTCCTCGACCAGGCCTCCACCCCCAGGAAGCAGCCCGTGACAGCTGACTAACTCCCAGGTACCTATTTACTACTAGGTAACAGAGGCATTCAGGGTGAAAGAAACTTTGCCCATTTGTTTCTGCCTCGTGCGGGAATCGAACCCACGCCACAGAATTACGAGTCCTGCGCGCTATCCACCAGGCTACGAGGGATGGGTTCATAAGTGATGCAGCTCAGAAGTAATATAAATAAAAATAAAAATTGTTCTTCATTCTTTAAAATGGACAAGCAAATTTTGGATAAATTGTTAGGATGTCGTCCAGAACACCTGAGTCAATAAAATAGTTACACAGTTGGTGGTACAAGAGGCCAGGAGGTCTAAAGTCCTTTACGGCTTCACATTCATCAATATAGTATTCTAGTGAATGCATTAAAGGTTTGTCACAGAGTTTACAATCTGAGTATTCTGGCTCAGCCTCACTAACCTGTCAGATGTGTCTATAGCCAAGGCGAATTCGCGCAATGACTACATCACATTGCCTGGTTCGGTTACTGTGCTGACCATACAAATACCTATTATTACAAAATTTGTCATAACTTTTAATACTGCAGCTTCCAGGTCTCTGGGCATTTCTTAGTTCTTCTAAATCTGAATTAATTTCTTTAATTTGTATGTTTCTAATAACTGCATTAGATAGTCCAAAGTCATAATCAATGTAGATCACTATGACATGGTCTTAAGTGCCATGAAAGACAAGCAAAACGCAGATGTAATACACACAGATGTTGCAAAAGCTTTCGACAAATGCGACCCTGGGAGAGAGAGAGAGAGAGAGAGAGAGAGAGAGAGAGAGAGAGAGAGAGAGAGAGAGAGAGAGAGAGAGAGAGAGAGAGAGAGAGAGAGAGAGAGAGAGAGTGGGTTAGGTGCGGTACACGATCAAAGAGCTCCTCCCACCACTGAGACCTCATCAAGACAGGTAGTATACAGCTCAGGTGTCCCAGGGGGGGGGGGGGGGGAGGGGTGAACGCCAGCTAACTACACTTTACGGCCTGACTGTAAGACGCCCTGGTGAACCTGCAGCACTGCAGGAGTCATCTTTTACCTGGCGCTGATTTCGAGGTTCAACGTCCCCCGCGGCCCTGTCTCTGACCAGGCCTCCTGGCTGGTAGTCTACTCAACCTGACTGTCGGATGTGGCTGCTCGCAGCCTGACGCGCGAATCACAGCCTGGTTGATCAGGTATCCTTTGGAGGTGTTTATAGTCTTGAACACCGTGAGAGACCGGCCAGTTGTGCCTCTTACGTGTAGAGGAAGAGTGTTGAAAAGTCTTGGAGCCAGATTCACGAAAGCACTTACGCAAATACTGACGAACGTGTACATCTTTCCTCAATCTTTGACGGCTTTGGTTACATTTATTAAACAATTTACAAGGATGAAAACTTGCCAATCAACTGTTGTTATTGTTATAAACAGCCTCCTGGTGCTTCGGAGCTCATTAACTGTTTAATAATTGTAAACACAGCCGCCAAAGATTGAGAAAAGATGTACAGGTTCGTAAGTGCTTGCGTAAATGCTTTCGTGAATCTGGCCCTTGGGCTGTTGATGTTGATAGAGTTCTCGCTCTGAGTCATGCGCGGTCAAACTTTTATTTACACATTTACACACACACATATTATATATATAATTTAGAGATGGATTATGAAGGGAAGAACAGCTTTAGCTTGGGTATGTTGACTGTTTCAAGGATTTACTGTTCTTTGCTGAAAGAATATTAGGGCGATTTTGCTGTGTGACAGTTTCTGAATGTCAGCTGTACTGGGCACATAAATAACGCTGTTATAGTGGGTAATCACCACTATCATCACTACCACAACCCCTGGATCTTCACCACCACCTTCCACCACCACTATCATTACACACTTCACTATCATCACCGCCATCAATATCATCACCGCCATCACCATTGCTAAAATCCGCAGGAGCCGTGACAAGGGTTCGAACCTCTGTGGTGAGTGCTCCCACGTACACGCTCTAGTAAATTGCTACTATCATCACCACTATTATCATCATCGCCAAACCCGCCACAACCACAACCACAACCACCAACATCAGCCACCACCACCATCCTCCCTCCACAACCAGTCCTCGCGAACGTCACTAAACTTTTGGACTATTTTGCCCGAACCTAACCTACCTGAACCTGGATTATGGCTGGATAGCGTTCCGGGAGTTCTTCTACTCCCCGAGCCCGGCCCGAGGCCAGGCTCGACTTGTGATAACTTGGTCCAACAGGCTGTTGCTTGGAGCGGCCTACAACTATACTTGTTATGTAGTCCGGGTGCTCGAGGCAACCTTCTTGTAATCGACTCAATCCTCCTCCATCTGCAGAGCTGAGCACAATATGTTACTTCTTAAAGCTGGCAACATACGGCTTCCCGGCTTGTGGGCGACTGTGGCTTCTGGCAGCATTTAGATTATGGCCGATAATGCTAATCAGCGCTGCAGGACTTATTATGAAGGTTTAAACATCTGGTGAGCAACACTTATTGATCGAATGACCAAGAACAAAAAGCCTATAGTTCGTAATTGTGGAGGTAAACACACTGTTGTGTTCCGACGTAGGTAGGTAGAGTTTCCCCATCTAGGGGAGGTAGAGTTTCCCCATCTAGGGGAGGCAGAGTCTCCCCATCTAGGGTAGGTAGAGTTTCCCCATCTAGGGGAGGTAGAGTTTCCCCATCTAGGGGAGGCAGAGTCTCCCCATCTAGGGTAGGTAGAGTTTCCCCATCTAGGGGAGGTAGAGTTTCCCCATCTAGGGGAGGCAGAGTCTCCCCATCTAGGGTAGGTAGAGTTTCCCCATCTAGGGGAGGTAGTTTCCCCATCTAGGGGAGGCAGAGTCTCCCCATCTAGGGTAGGTAGAGTTTCCCCATCTAGGGGAGGTAGTTTCCCCATCTAGGGGAGGCAGAGTCTCCCCATCTAGGGTAGGTAGAGTTTCCCCATCTAGGGGAGGTAGTTTCCCCATCTAGGGGAGGCAGAGTCTCCCCATCTACTCCATATAAACTATCAACATTATACTGTGGAAATTTTTCACAGCACCATTATCGTCACTACCACCCCTTCTCGTCATCTAGCCATTCTCTTGATTTACCACCTCGTAAACAATCCAGCCTGCTAACGGACAGTACAAACTCAACCTTCCTACTAACCTATCGCGTCACATGCATAGAAAACGTAGATATCTAGGAGCCGGTTCTTTTCACAGTTGGCTGCACTTATAACTTTGGACACCATCACGTGCAATAAGCGACCAATTAGTTGAGAGGTCGGACATCACCAACCACCACCACTATCATCACCAACCACCAACATCACCAATCACCACCATCATCACCAATCACCACCATCATCACCAAATCCTCACCAGCGGAACTTAATCAACAAGAAAAACACACTGACGGAACACACACATTATTAAGGAGAAAATAAATACAAACCACCAAAATAACCCGTGTTTACCTGTGCAGGATGAGCACCAGCCGACACGGTCATGATTTGTGTGTGTTCCCCACTAATCCTATAGTCATTTTAGACGATTAAAACTAATCAGCTCAAAGAAAATGGGATGACCCCGGGGAGTAACTACGTTAGTTTGCTAATGACATACCAGCTACAATTAATTACATCTGATTATATAATTTTTTCGTTTGAAGTTTTTTTTTTCGTCTGTCCCCTGGAGGGAGATCCGGGTAGAATCGAGGTCGCAGAAATATTATGTTATCGAACCATTGTTATCTAAAAGTATATATGAACAGTATATATATATATATATATATATATATATATATATATATATATATATATGTTGAATATGACCGAAAGGGTAAGATAAATGATTCTAACATGAAACTTCTCAATATTTCTTATGTTTTTTCTTTAATGTCGAGGGGAGTTGAAAAATTAACTCTCCAAAATTTATTTTCGCACTTTATTTATGATCTGACGGTTAGAAGCGTTTCGCAAGACACTTCTTACATTTTCACAGACAATTTTACATACTCTGTTAATGCTTATATTCGTCTGGGGTGAGGTGATACAGGACATGATTGAGATGAACAAGTGAATCAATGAGTACATTGCGTGTTTTATCTTCCTGCTTCTGTGTTGGTCGGGGTCTTGAAGTGGGTAGATTGTAATTATGTGTTAATTGGCTGTTGATTGCTGGTTTTGACTTTATGATGTGTAGGGCCTCGCTGATGTCGAGCCTCCTGTTGTCGCTGTATCTGTCGGTAATTTCTGTGTTAACATCGTTAATACAGAAATTGTTAAAGTGAAATGAAATTCTGCTGAAATTGTCACCAGAGCTTGTTAAGATTTCTCTTATGATGGTCTGGTTGTGTGAGATAATATGCTCCTTGATGAAGCCCTGTTGTTTGTGCATTGTTAATCGCCTAGAAAGAGACGTTGTTGTCTTGCCTATATACTGAGATCTTTGGGGCTGACAGTCCCCAAGTGGGCATGTGAAGGCATAGACGACGTTGGTTTCTTTCAAGGCGTTCTGTTTGGTGTCTGGAGAGTTCTTCATGAGTAGGTTGGCCGTTTTCTTGTTTTTGTAGTAAATTGTTAATTGAATCTTCTGATTTGTGTCTGTGGGGATAACGCTCCTATTAATAATATCTTTCAGGACAAATTCCTCTGTTTTATGAGCCGTCGAAAAGAAGTTCCTGTAAAACAGTCTAATAGAAGGTACAAGCGGTGTGTTAGTAATTCTTCTTTATAATTCTTCTTCTTCAGAGAAGAAGGTAATTCTTCAGAGGTTGCATGGCGTTTCACCTTTCTTTTAATGATGACATCTTCAACATAGACGTTAGAGAAGCCATTGTTGACTTGGACCTCCCTTACCCTACAGAGTTCTTTGTCGAACTGCTTCCAACCACAGCTGTGAGTGCTCAGTCGACGTACTGCGTTGACAACACTCCTCTTGTACCTGTCTGGGCAGTCACTATTGGCATTAAGGCACATTCCTATGTTCGTTTCCTTAGTGTAGACTGCAGTGTGGAAGCCACCATTCCTTTCCGCGACTGTTACATCTAGAAAAGGCAGCTTCCCATCACTCTCCATCTCGTAAGTGAAACTTAACACCGAATTTTGCTCGAATGCCTCCTTTAGCTGCTGCAAACGTCTGACATCAGGTACCTGTATGTCATTCTCATACTGCCTCTCTGCTTCTCTCCTCACTCTGAGGTACTCATTCCTGGCCCTCTGGTATCACTCCCTGCTCTCTGGTGTTCTGTTATTCCTGTAGATAAGGATATTTTCTTGAAATAGCTTGTTGGAAAAAGATGCGCTTATTAAATAGATTTTAGAAGCTTGATTTAAAATTAACTATATAAAAATGAGGTAAAGGTGGAACATTGGTTTCAGAGCCACACTGTCACCACCAGTTACTCACGTGACCCAAGCCTGTGACAGTCACATATAAACAAATAAACAAACTCCGCCATACAAATCAAGCAACGCTAGACAGGAGCGTGACGGGGGATGAGGGCGGGAGTATGAAGGGAAGAGAGAGAGAGAGAGAGAGAGAGAGAGAGAGAGAGAGAGAGAGAGAGAGAGAGAGAGAGAGAGAGAGAGAGAGAGAGAGAGAGAGAGAGAGAGAGAGAGCCCAGATGGCAGCCTCTCCCCCACAAGGACAACACCAGCGATGTTACCACCAAAGACGGCGGCCGGGAAGTCACTGCAGGTAGACGTGCCAGCCATAGGCTTATGGCCTTATATATTTACGCAACAAACACAACACGTAACCACAACATCAATTATTACGTTGTAGGAGCGTTACGACGGTGTGGTGACGCTGTAGGAGCGTTACGACGGTGTGGTGACGTTGTAGGAGCGTTACGACGGTGTGGTGACGTTGTGGGAGCGTTACGACGGTGTGGTGACGTTGTAGGAGCGTTACGACGGTGTGGCGACGTTGTGGGAGCGTTACGACGGTGTGTTGACGTTGTGGGAGCGTTACGACGGTGTGGTGACGCTGTAGGAGCGTTACGACGGTGTGTTGACGTTGTGGGAGCGTTACGACGGTGTGGTGACGTTGTAGGAGCGTTACGACGGTTTGGTGACGTTGTGGGAGCGTTACGACGGTGTGGTAACGTTGTAGGAGCGTTACGACGGTGTGGCGACGTTGTGGGAGCGTTACGACGGTGTGGTGACGTTGTAGGAGCGTTACGACGGTGTGGCGACGTTGTGGGAGCGTTACGACGGTGTGTTGACGTTGTGGGAGCGTTACGACGGTGTGTTGACGTTGTGGGAGCGTTACGACGGTGTGGTGACGTTGTAGGAGCGTTACGACGGTGTGGTGACGTTGTAGGAGCGTTACGACGGTGTGTTGACGTTGTGGGAGCGTTACGACGGTGTGGTGACGCTGTAGGAGCGTTACGACGGTGTGTTGACGTTGTAGGAGCGTTACGACGGTGTGGTGACGTTGTAGGAGCGTTACGACGGTGTGTTGACGTTGTGGGAGCGTTACGACGGTGTGGTGACGTTGTAGGAGCGTTACGACGGTGTGGTGACGTTGTGGGAGCGTTACGACGGTGTGGTGACGTTGTAGGAGCGTCACGACGGTGTGGTGACGTTGTGGGAGCGTTACGACGGTGTGGTGACGCTGTAGGAGCGTCACGACGGTGTGGTGACGCTGTAGGAGCGTCACGACGGTGTGGTGACGCTGTAGGAGCGTCACGACGGTGTGGTGACGCTGTATATTTGCCTGGTGGTCCGCCAATGGTCTTGCCGGTGTGTGTTGCGTCTGACACCCCAGCTGCTGCTGCTGCTGCTGCTGCTGTTGCTGCTGCTGCTGCTGCTGCTGCTGTTGCTGCTGCTACAGGTGGTGAGGGACGTCTCCCGCCTGTGTTGACAAGGGCCTGCCCACCCCCAGGAGACTCTCGCTCCTCCACCTCTCTATACTGTCATGATGAATATGGTGGATGTATCCACCTCCTCACTACCTCCTACTGCTATATATTTACCATTTATTATGGCATGTGCGTGAGTTCTCATTACACCAATTTCTTAAAGCTAAATTTCTAGTATATTGTACCCAGAAGTTGGCAGCTGACAACATTAAATAAAAGTTCAACGCGAGGCGAACAGTCATTGTTGAGTCCCAAGATAGTGTGAAGACTACAGGATTAAGACATCTTCAAACAGCAGTGACCGAGCAGATCTCAATGAAACGGCCAAGATACTCAAGCGGATAGAATGTTTATACCCCGATCACTTCTCCTTCAGGCGTCTAATACTATAAAACAAGGAGCAGGAGTGTCAATCCCGTCAAGTCATCTTGAAGGACGAACATCAGGAAGTTCTTTATGGCAAAATCTTACTAAAGCGACCTTACGAGTCATAAATACTCATACTCCGCCCAAGTAAAACAGAAACAAGCAACACTTAGTGGGCCAGCAAGAGGCATAGGGCCCGCGCAGGAATATCCCTGAAAAAAAAGGAAGTTCTTCTCTACCGCAGTCGTTGACCTCGACCTTCCAAGTGGTCAGGTAAATTATGCTTTTGAGTAATCAGTTATGTGAGTGTTTTTTTTTCATTTGGGCTTCTTTTGAGGTTATTATAACAGAAGGTATATGTTGCTGGTGGTAACTAGAATTCATAAACCGAACTAAAATTGTACTCGTTGCTATTATTGCGGTGTTTGTAAGTATGTTTCGAACGCCAATAAGCATTGTTAGTAGCCTTATAACCTTATAACACAAGTTAGGTTTATAACACAACTGATGAAGCTATATCATGCAACGGATGAAGCTCATCCGAACACCAAGCCTTTATAAGCCAAAGGCTTCTTTCCCCACAGCCAATGAGGAGACCCCGTGGGTCACATACGGAGGGGGTCCCACCACACCGCTGGCCCCCAAGAGCAATGGGGAGTATAGTGGAGATGTTCCGGACACTTACCTCACCGCCTCCTGCCTCTTGCAGGCGCTCCAGTCTTCAACACTGCTGCAGGACGGCCGGCCGTCGTCAACCATATGGGTACTTGTTACTCTACTCCGACCGCTTTACCTGTAACTTACTATGTACTCTCTTATAAGGTACAGAGATACACAACATTGCGCTGTGTATCTCAACCTGTCTCCGTAACCGGCCTATTGTCTGGTGTTGCACACTCACACTGAGATAGAAGTCTATATGACAGAATGTAATATGAATCGTCTCACTAAAATAATAAAAATCATCAACAAAAGCAGTTTCAAAAGGGGGAACGTCATGCAGCCTTGGCGCGAAAATCGTTGCGATGCCGATACACTAATAGGAGTTTCCTGGTATGAAAATGGATGTGACTTCTTCATGTCGCATCCCTCCTCCGTTGACAGTGCAGAGTCCTGTCTTCACCGCTGACCCACGCACTATTCCAGATACCGTGCAAAAACCCTGTGGCGACTGTGTATGGTGGCGCCGTTCTTTACTAACTGCACGGTAGTTTGTGGCCCCCCCACTATGCTTGGGGGGGCCACAACACAAGACAGAACAAGAGTATTAATAGGGTATTAATTTCATGAATTATAATATGAAATTAATACCCTATTAATACTCTTGTTCTGTCTTATGTTGATGAAATTAATACCCTATTAATACCACATTTTGTTCTGTCTTGTGTTAATGCCACATCACCCCATCCACCTCACTCAAATGTAGATATAAAATCGGAGATACGTAAGTTCTATTCAGTTGTGTATTTGTGAACTAAAGTCTTTGAAAATGTAATAAGTTTTACGAAACGCGCCCGTGTCGCGTCAGACTAGAAATAAAAATGAATTTTGGAGAATTGATTTTTGATTTACCTCCAACAGTGAAGCGTAATGTACGAAAGATTGAGAAAATTCGTGTTAGAATTATTAATCTTACTTTTTCGGTCATATTTAATAATATATGTCTACAGGAAAGACTGCTACCAACATATTCTAATATATATATATATATATATATATATATATATATATATATATATATATATATATAACTGAAAACTCACACCCCAGAAGTGACTCGAACCCATACTCCCAGAAGCAACGCAACTGGTATGTACAAGACGCCTTAATCCACTTGACCATCACGACCGGACAAAATGAGGTGATAGCCGAGGCTATTTGAACCACCCCACCGCCGGCACTCGGATAGTTATCTTGGGCATAGCATTTTACCAAATCACCTCATTCTTTGGGGCACACGTGAGGAACACAAATGCGAACAAGCCTGAATGGTCCCCAGGACATATGCAACTGAAAACTCACACCCCAGAAGTGACTCGAACCCATACTCCCAGAAGCAACGCAACTGGTATGTACAAGACGCCTTAATCCACTTGACCATCACGACCGGACAAAATGAGGTGATAGCCGAGGCTATTTGAACCACCCCACCGCCGGCACTCGGATAGTTATCTTGGGCATAGCATTTTACCAAATCACCTCATTCTTTGGGGCACACGTGAGGAACACAAATGCGAACAAGCCTGAATGGTCCCCAGGACATATGCAACTGAAAACTCACACCCCAGAAGTGACTCGAACCCATACTCCCAGAAGCAACGCAACTGGTATGTACAAGACGCCTTAATCCACTTGACCATCACGACCGGACAAAATGAGGTGATAGCCGAGGCTATTTGAACCACCCCACCGCCGGCACTCGGATAGTTATCTTGGGCATAGCATTTTACCAAATCACCTCATTCTTTGGGGCACACGTGAGGAACACAAATGCGAACAAGCCTGAATGGTCCCCAGGACATATGCAACTGAAAACTCACACCCCAGAAGTGACTCGAACCCATACTCCCAGAAGCAACGCAACTGGTATGTACAAGACGCCTTAATCCACTTGACCATCACGACCGGACAAAATGAGGTGATAGCCGAGGCTATTTGAACCACCCCACCGCCGGCACTCGGATAGTTATCTTGGGCATAGCATTTTACCAAATCACCTCATTCTTTGGGGCACACGTGAGGAACACAAATGCGAACAAGCCTGAATGGTCCCCAGGACATATGCAACTGAAAACTCACACCCCAGAAGTGACTCGAACCCATACTCCCAGAAGCAACGCAACTGGTATGTACAAGACGCCTTAATCCACTTGACCATCACGACCGGACAAAATGAGGTGATAGCCGAGGCTATTTGAACCACCCCACCGCCACCCCTGATGGTCAAGTGGATTAAGGCGTCTTGTACATACCAGTTGCGTTGCTTCTGGGAGTATGGGTTCGAGTCACTTCTGGGGTGTGAGTTTTCAGTTGCATATGTCCTGGGGACCATTCAGGCTTGTTCGCATTTGTGTTCCTCACGTGTGCCCCAAAGAATGAGGTGATTTGGTAAAATGCTATGCCCAAGATAACTATCCGAGTGCCGGCGGTGGGGTGGTTCAAATAGCCTCGGCTATCACCTCATTTTGTCCGGTCGTGATGGTCAAGTGGATTAAGGCGTCTTGTACATACCAGTTGCGTTGCTTCTGGGAGTATGGGTTCGAGTCACTTCTGGGGTGTGAGTTTTCAGTTGCATATGTCCTGGGGACCATTCAGGCTTGTTCGCATTTGTGTTCCTCACGTGTGCCCCAAAGAATGAGGTGATTTGGTAAAATGCTATGCCCAAGATAACTATCCGAGTGCCGGCGGTGGGGTGGTTCAAATAGCCTCGGCTATCACCTCATTTTGTCCGGTCGTGATGGTCAAGTGGATTAAGGCGTCTTGTACATACCAGTTGCGTTGCTTCTGGGAGTATGGGTTCGAGTCACTTCTGGGGTGTGAGTTTTCAGTTGCATATGTCCTGGGGACCATTCAGGCTTGTTCGCATTTGTGTTCCTCATGTGTGCCCCAAAGAATGAGGTGATTTGGTAAAATGCTATGCCCAAGATAACTATCCGAGTGCCGGCGGTGGGGTGGTTCAAATAGCCTCGGCTATCACCTCATTTTGTCCGGTCGTGATGGTCAAGTGGATTAAGGCGTCTTGTACATACCAGTTGCGTTGCTTCTGGGAGTATGGGTTCGAGTCACTTCTGGGGTGTGAGTTTTCAGTTGCATATGTCCTGGGGACCATTCAGGCTTGTTCGCATATATATATATATATATATATAACACGGATTTTCTTAATATTTCTTATGTTTTTCTTCACTGTCACCCTTCCCACTGTCACCTTTTCTTTCGCACCCTCCCCACCGTCACATTTCCCTCTGTCACCCTTCCATATCACCGTTGCTGGAAGGGTGACGATATATAACCGTTCCTTCGTGCTCATATTATTGAAATTAATCGGAGTGATTTATTCTCTGACTATTCTCTCTCTGTTACTTTATTTCTGACGTTAATTACGTCTGTCTGCCTGTCTCTCTCTCCCTCTGTCCAACCACTTGGGCTGGACGGTAGAGCAACGGTCTCGCTTCATGCAAGTCGGCGTTCAATCCCCGACCGTCCAAGTGATTGGGGCACCACTCCTTCCCCCCTTCCCATCCCAAATCCTTATCCTGACCCCTTCCCAGTGCTATATAGTCTTAATGGCTTGGCGCTTTCCCCTGACAGTTCCATTCCCTTCTCTCCCTCTGTCTCTCTCTCCCTCTCTCTCTCTCCCCCTCTGTCTCTCCCTCTGTCTCTCCACCAAGTGTAGAGGGAGAGTAGTGAGGGCGGAGACGAGGCCCGAGGCCGAGCAGGAGGAGGCTTTTGTGTGCAGGGTGAGGTGTGCATGGGGGCAGAACAGATAGCGAATAGTTCTTCAGTCCGTACTCTGGTTATCTCTTGGTGCTGCTACTGACCCGTTCTGTAGAGAGGAGGAGGAGGAGAGGGAGCAGGTGGAGGTGGAGACAATGACGAAGCCGAGGACAAGAACAGAGACGATGGTGATGATGACGGGGAAGAGAAAGACGAGGAAGAAGGGGGTAAAAGAATGGAAGATCAATAATAGTAGAGTTAACAAGGAGCAGGAGATGGCTGTCAAGAGCAGCTGCTGAATATAGCAAATTACACTTCAATTAAAAACCTGTGCCATTTTCCCACCAGATGAACAAGGATGATGCGTAACTACCTGTCTTTTAATGTTCCCGCGGCCTGATCAGCGACCAGGCCGCCTGGTTGACGAGCTGGTCGACCAGGCTGCTGAACGCCGTTGCTGCGTCACAGTCTGACGTAGGATACAAAGCCTGGTTGATCAGGTACCCTTTGAAGGTGTTAATCAATTTCCGTGTTTAACGCCAAAAGAGGTCTGCTAATAATGCCCCCATATATATATATATATATATATATATATATATATATATATATATATATATATATATATATATATATATATATATATATATATATATATAGTGGGTGTTGAACTGGCCCATAATATTTATAGAACTGTCTCTTAGAGAAGGCATGTGAAACATGCGACCATTTGCACACATACCTGGGGCCAGCACGACACGAAGGGTACTGTAATTTGGTCATTTAACGGCCAAAATTGCAGTTTTTATCATTTAAACGATCACCTTTTAAAAGATTTCGAAAGCATGAAAGAAACACAAGTGTAGCTGTGAGACAAGCGAGTTAAGACCTCTAAAAATAAACATGACTTTAACTGTTAAGCTGGATTAAATTTCCTTACAGTTTTTTAACCGGTGAGTTTATTTTTAATTTTAATTTTTTATTTTTCAGATTCCACGTCGCCTTTAAAATGGTTCGTACTCCTCCGGCTAAGAGAAATAGTTAACTGTACGAAGAAGGGCGACTGTGTCAAGAAAAATGGGATTTACAGTACTTTTGCACAACGGTGAATGGACAGATACATTGCTTAATTTGCAACAACACCGTTGCCACGCCAAAAGAGTACAACTTGAAAAGTTCAAGTTCAAGTATGTTTATTGAGACAAGAAAGAAATACATGTCAAAGGTATAGAGTAGCTTAGGCTATTTCTACCCCCCAACTTGAAAAGACATTATGAAACGAATCATCAATCTTACGATAAATATGAAGGCCCAATGCGTGTCTCAAGACTTAAGGAATTGAAGGCTAAATTGAGACAGCAAAAGTCCTGTTTTTACGAAAATTGAGACAGGGAATGTTGCTTCCGTTACTGTAAGCTGTGAACTCCCCCCAATGAGCGCCATGAGTGGGGGGAGTCTTACAGTGAAGGAGATTTCGTAAAGAAATGCCTTGTAAAAACGGGTCAAACTGTGTGTCCAGAGACAGCACACTTATTCAAAGATATTTCATTAACCAGGAACACTGTTGCTGAACGGAGTGATGAAATGTCAGGTGATTTGACACAACAGTTGAAAACCGCATCATCAAGATTTGAACATTTTTTATTGCTATTGATGAGCCCGTTGGCCTCACTGAAATAGCACAGCTTGCGGTCTTCATCAGGGCCTGTGACAGTGTATTTAATATTTATGAAGAACTGCTTGAACTGATCCCCATGCATGACGCTACAACCACCCAGGATATCTTGGGAAAAGTCGAGCAGGTTCTGCATGACTATGGTTTAGATCTGAGTAAACTTGCATGCTTATATTGCCCGAATTTTGCCCGATTTTTTTTTCGAATTGCCCGATTTTGCCCGAAACGCATTGCGTAATAGTGGCTTTAGGCATTGTATGTACTAGCTCTATCTATATATCAATCCATTAATGTAACATCACTTGTATGTATATACCTTACCTGAATAAACATATTTATTTATTTATTTATTTATTTATTTATTTATTTATATCTACCGACGATGCTGCGAATATGGTTGGCAGACATAATGGTGTTGCTGCCAAGTTACGAACAAAAATAGAAAATTCGCATCCAGATTCATCATTTGCTCATTTTCACTGCATTATTCATCAGCAAAATTTGTGTTCGAAGATTTTAAAATTGGATCATGTGCTTAGTTTGATCACAAAGACTGTGAACTGCATCAGAGGCCGAGCTCTCAACCACCGGTTAGATGTCTGACCGCCAATTCAGTCAGTTGTTGGAAAATATGGATAACCAGTTTACCAATGTTCCATTCCACACAAAAGTCCGCTGGTTGTCATGTCACAAAGTGGTGAAAAGATTTGATTTGTTGAGACAAGAAATGTTGAGACATGTTTTTGGAAATGAAAGTTCAAGACACCGAGGAAATAAAAGATGAAAGTTTGCCCCAGGATCTGGCTTTTGCTGTGGACATTACTGCACAATTAAATGATCTGAATTTGAGATTACAAGGAAAAAACAAACATCATTCAGATGTTCATTAGTCACATTGTGTGGTTGAGTATTCAATAACCAACTGTGCTATGTTTAAGATAACGTATCTCACACCATGTTTATGAAGTACATACCGTAATGTATGTCTTATATGCATGTTGGTTAGCATTGTACAAGCACACCCATCACCTTATGTGGCCGAATGCTCAATAACTCACTTTGTACTGCAGCAGCTCTCTAAACCGGTCTAGGAAGAACACGAAAATCTATGAATTCTATTTAGCATTGAAAATTTACTTCAATGACCTTGTATGGTAGAGTGGTCAATAACTCCCTAAACAACACGATGTCTAACGGAACTGTAACACTGTCTGAGGAGGACACAAGAAACTGAGCATATGTTGGTTACCATTGTTGAAATGAATGGTCACGTCTGTGGCAGAAAACATAAAAAAAAAATCCCTGCTGGACAACACAATTTCTCCTCTACATTGTTTTTCTTCATAGTGCCATGAGACGTTTTGTTTTTCATAATAAGACCAGACACCGTAGGGTTTAATAGTATATTAAATTTTAGTTTGTATTGTTGACACATTCAATATTTATGTTGACGCTGAGGATGAGTGAGCCTTCGTCTACCTCGTACACTGTGGTCATCTGGCTCTCACAGTACACAGTGACTGTGACGGTGAAGTGTGCAGACGGTAGACTCTGTCTCGCAGTACATTTCACAGTAGTGTTAGGACGGCCATTACTGAGGAGAAAGTGCATGACTACTAGGCTTGGTAGGCAGAGGGAGTTGTTCTTGGTGAGGGGCCCCAGAACAGGCCTGGGACCAGATTCACGAAGCAGTTACGCAAGTACTTACGAACGTGTACATCTTTCCTCAGTCTTTGACGGCTTTGGTTATATTTATTAAACAGTTTACAAGCATGAAGACTTGCCAATCCACTGTTGTTATTGTTATAAACAGCCTCCTGGTGCTTCGGAGCTCATTAACTGTTTAATAATTGTAAACAAAGCCGCCAAAGATTGAGAAAAGATGTACAGGTTCGTAAGTGCTTGCATAACTGCTTTGTGAATCTGGCCCCAGGGGGGGGGGGGGTGTGGGGGGAGACACCCAAGACGGACAACATCGAGGTCGGGGTCATGTTTACTTTACAGTTTTCACAGTACATTTAATAACGTCCATTTGGTATCGCAGTGGTGTATTATTTTTTTTACTGTTTTTCTACCACAAATGTGGTCATTGGTTGTAGAAAATAAAGTAAAATGTTAACCAGCATAAATACATTTTATTTACTGTGTCAACCTGTCCCCCCCCCCGCCCCCTACCTGTTCCCCCTCCTTACACTTCTTCCCAGCCATCCCCCCCCTCCCCCTCCTCTCCACCTTCCTCTCCTCCATCACCCCCTTCTTCCCCCCCCTGCCATTACACACCTCCACCCCCACCTGCCCCTCTTCCATCAACCTCTCCACCCCGCCTATACCTCTTCCACCATCCCCACCTGTCCCCCTGTCATCACCCCTTGTATCTCCCCGCCAGCACCACACCTATTTCCTCTGCCATAACTCCCCCACCCACACTTATTTCCCCTATCATTACCCCACCTCTCACCCTGCCATACCTGGAGCGTACCTGGAGATGGTCTCGGGAGTTCTTCTACTCCCCGAGCCAGTTATATCAAGTTATCACAAGCCCAGAGCCAGGCTCGACTTGTGATAACTTGGTCCAACAGGTTGTTGCTTGGAGCGGCCCGCAGGCCCGCATATCCACAACAGCCTGGTTGGTTCGACACTTCTTGCGAGAACTTTTCTAAATGTTTCTTGAAGATTTTCACCTTTTTCCGGCAATATTTCTAATGCTTGCTGGGAGAGTAGTGAACAGCCGTGGACCCCTGATGTTAAGACAGTGTTCTCTGATTGTGCCTTATGGCACCTGTACTCTTCACTGGTTCTATTCTGCATTTCCTTCCGTACCTTTTGCTCCAGTATGTTGTTATTCTACTTTGCACATTTGGGATCTGGCGCTCCAGTACCTTCCATGTATATATTATTTGACACATTTCTCATGTCCTTTCCAGAGAGTACATCTTGAGAGCTTTAGAGACGGTCCCAGTAATTGATTTGTTTTATCGTGTCTATGCATGCCGTATAGACGCGCATAGACACGATAGACGCACGTCTGCCATAGCCCCTCTCCACCCCTCACCTATTCCCCTAGTCATAATCCATCCCTCCCACCCCCCTGTTCCCCCTCCATCCCCCCAACGCCCCTCACTTAAACCCCCTCAAACAGGTATTCTCGGTACCTATGTAACCTCTCGTCACCTCTAGGGAAATCAAGAGAGGAAAACTGTCTTACGTCCCCTCACTCTCTCCCTACCTCACTCCCTCCCTACCTTCCTCACTTCCTATCTTTCTTCCTTGGTTAATAGAACAAGAACCCGGCAATGTGATGTTATAGTGGCCAGAATACGCCTGGGATATAGACGTATCTGGCAGCTTTCTCAAAACCCAAATGTCGAGTACACACTGTGTCAACTTTGTGAAAGAGAAAACATGCACTCTCCTCTCTTGAACATTATATTGTAGAATGTCCCATATTGACTGACTTTCGCCCTCCTGGGCTAAGGTATGCTGAACTCTGTAACTACTATATGAGTACTGGAACACTTGATGATATATTGGACTTGTACCCAAGATTGATCATGTAATGTATCAATTATACAATGTATGTATGTGATGTAACTATATAACCTGAGCTTGTAAAAGCACCTTAATCACCTTCAGTGATTAAGTACTTAATTGCACACTAGTTTCTCTGTCAGCTACCTCACACTGTCAGAGTAAAAAGAGTCAAATCTATGTGAATGCATGTGTGTGTATATATGTATGTATATATGTATATGTACGTATATGTGTGTGTATGTATATGTGTGTGTATAAAGTGTATGTGGAAACTGAATGCAATTACATTTCACCTTTGTAAATGCACATTAATAACACTATGTAAAAGACACATCGAACACTTTATGTAGGGCATACGTAAATCTGTGTATCTATGTATTTACGTATGTAGGTTAGCTTAGCATTTTAAAAGCACCGAATCATCTTCTGTGGTTGATTGTTCAATAAACCCTTGAACTATATGTTTAACACTTCTCTAACCCTGTCCATGGAGGACAGAAGAAAATGTATATATGCTGGTTAGCATTGTAAATGTGTGGCCACGTCTGTGGTAGAAAATAATAATTAAAAAACTCCACATCCCTCCCTCCACCTCGGCCCTCCACATATCCGCCCTTTCACCTCCATGAATTCGCTTTCCCATTTCTCTCTCCCTCCTCCGTCCCGTCTATTAACCTTATCCCCCTATAAATCATGTTTCCCTCTCCTGCAGCATCCCTCCCTCCCTTCCCTCCTTCCCTCTCGCCTCCTCTCCCGTCTCCCTCACACATTCTCCCTTCACTATACTTCCTTAGTACCTTTTCCATCTCCCTTCCACATTGCTTCTTACCCTTCCCTTCTTCCAACTTCCTCCTTGCTGTCTCAGCAACTCCTTTCTTCTTTGCGTCTCTCACTTCCTCCCCTCTTTCCCTTCTTCCATCTCCCACGCCCTCCCTCCATACATCTCTCCCCTCAGTATTCCCTTCCTCTCCCCCTCCCACACCGCAATATGCCTTGCGGGTCTACCGTCCCATCCGTCTGATGCCTCATAGCCTCATAACTCACCCATAATATTGTTCATGTATGGGGAGGGAGCGAGAGAGGCAGAGAGAGAGAGGAGGGAGGGAGTGAGGTATGGGGGTAATAAACGTGCAGGGGAGCGTGGGATGTTGATCTGATCTTCATGTTTTCCTTTTTCTGTTACTCTCTCTCTTTCTGAGAGAGAGAGAGAGAGAGAGAGAGAGAGAGAGAGAGAGAGAGAGAGAGAGAGAGAGAGAGAGAGAGAGAGAGAGAGAGAGAGAGAGAGAGAGAGAAACAGACAGCCAGACAGCCTAGCAACATAAGACACAAACAACAAACAACCTAGCAACATAAAGACACAAACAACAAACAACCTAGCAACATAAAGACACAAACAACAAACAACCTAGCAACATAAAGACACAAACAACAAACAACCTAGCAACATAAAGACACAAACAACAAACAACCTAGCAACATAAGACACAAACCATTACACACACCCACAACCCAATAAACCATTCTCACAAACAAAGGAAACCTCGTCAAACTCAAACCAAGAATCCCTGGAAACACAAACCGAAACTGTCTCTATTTTCCTCTTGTTACAACTTGTAATAAAGTTGTTACATCTTGGTTTAACGTGTTTATGACGTATTAGAACGTTGCTACAACTTGCTATATTGGTTGTTATAACTGGTTAGGAAGTGTTAAAACTTGTTCGAACGTTGTACCAACGTCGTAGTATCGGTGTGTGTTTGGCGGTCAAGTCCCTCACATTAGAAGCAACTATCACAAGCAACTAGGAAATAACAAAGTAACAAATGACACCAGAAATCACCAGCAAAACACTCAACTTACAATCACCAAAAGTCGTAAAAATCGTACTAAAAAACACACATGTAAACACTAAGGACAAAAATAGCCAAGAAGCGTCCTGAATAAAGGTTAAGAGAGCACTAGACTAAGCGGCCAGAGACCCCAGACAAAGGAGGGCGTCCTGCCTGCAAGTGAGGGCTGGATTATAAGCCTTAATGGTAGTCTTTACTGCAAGCGGACGACCAATCACAGGGCTGTAAATTCATAGTTAAAGGGCTAATAAACTCCTTGTTGGATCACCTTGTTAAGTGCAGAGGATAAATATGAATGGAGGCTTCGGGTGTGTGTGTGTGTGTGTGTGTTTACTCTTTGTGCCTGCAGAGTCGAGCTGTTAGCTCTTGGGCCCCGCCTTTCTAACAAGTCTATTGTTCTTCTGTTATGCCTACTACATATATTTCCCTCTAACACACGCACACACACACACACACACACACACACACACACACACACACACACACACACACACACACACACACACACACACACACATCCCCAGGAAGCAGCCCGTAGCAGCTGTCTAACTCCCAGGAACTTATTTAATCCTAGGTGAACAGGTGCATCAGGAGGGAAAGAAACTCTGCTCATTTGTTTCTGCTTCTATTCAACCACTGTACCTTGTTCTTATGTACAGTTTTCAAATAAAAACACAATTTTAGTTATCATTATCATTATCGTTAATATTATTATTATTATTATTATTTAAAGTCGGCAAAGTTCAATTTTCCAATTATCCCGATTTTCCAAGTTATCCTAACTTCCGGTATTTATCCAGTGTTAGACTAATTCCAGAATGTTAGCCAATATCCCGAGTTCCGTTCCGGTTATCCTGTTGTCTCATGACCTTCCATACTGGTGCTTGTGGTTACAAAATTCTTGAGTTGCAGCTGTAATATATAAGTCCAAGTTAGCGAGGTGTGGTGAGCCTTATTCACATTGAGAGAAAGTTAGTAGTGGTTGGGTATTAAGTTAGAGCAAGCAAGCCTACAGAGATAAGGTGGGCTGAGGCTAGTGGGACTTAGTGAGGACGAGTCACACCCAGCTTATGTACACTTACAATACTTATTGTATAGTATTATAGCTGTTTATTATTGTATCAGTTAACTTGAGATTATAATTATCTTTATGACTTTTAAGTGGGAAGTGAAGGTTGAAGTAATTAACCTTTCGCTGCGAGGTCTTGTCTAGTGTGTTGAGGCTGCGAGATTAACTCCGGTCTTCAATCACCTCGTTAATGAGTCCCTCTTCCGTCTCAGGTACACTCTCCAGCTGGGCGTCTTAGGAGAGGCTCTTCCCGCACTCCTGCATAACAATGTTGCTTTTCTAGACGTGCAGGATCGTCTTGCAAAGCCTGAAATGACCGGAGAGTGTAACGGCCGCAGGGCACCGAGCTGAGTGACCTTGTTACGTGACGCCAAACTCTGGAAACACAAACCGAAACTGTCTCTATTTTCCGCTTGTTACAACTTGTAATAAAGTTGTTACATTTTGGCTTAACGTGTTTATGACGTATTAGAACGTTGCTACAACTTGCTATATTGGTTGTTATAACTGGTTAAGAGGTGCTAAAACTTGTTCGAACGTTGTACCAACGTCGTAGTTTCGGTGTGTGTTTGGCGGGAAACAGGCAAATGCCGCGTCACGGTCTAATCACTTGGGGGTCCCGCTGATGCATGACGTCACAGGTCTCCTCCCGTTGGGTTGGTCAGGTCACGTGACCAAACACTAAACTAAAATACAGTTCCATCCTAATACTATATAAACCTTATTATATAAGTCTATATATCTTAATATTACCAGCTCTCCCAGGC
>NC_091188.1:13061075-13163575 GCF_040958095.1 Procambarus clarkii
CCGGTGCACCTCGCTATACAACTGACCTTTACCTCTCGCGTGTGGCAGAATCGACCAGGGGCGTGTATAGGGGTCAGGGAACGACGACCCCCAGGATGGGAGAACGACCAGGAGGAACCTGTTTACTTCCTTAGTATTGTATATTTACGGCCGGCGTAATGACTCCAGATCTACACCACAGTATCAGGAGGCTTCCGTCTTGAGTTGTGTAAAGCGCTGACTTCCTGCGCCCCGGGATGAGTAAGGGGAAGGCTGACTAAATACAACTTACTTGTGGCCATGGCTGCCTGGGTCCCTGGTTCCTCCTGACCGTCTCTCTAAATCCCAGTCTAAAGTTAAGTTGATAACTCCTGCACTAGTTAGGTTACGTCAGTTGTCTTACGTTATTCTACGCGTCTCTACAATGTCCAGGACAAAATATCCACAGGTATCTGGGTGGACAAACTCAGAGCCACCACAGGTATCTGGGTGGACAAAATCAGAGCCACCACAGGTATCTGGGTGGACAAACTCAGAGCCACCACAGGTATCTGGGTGGACAAAATCAGAGCCACCACTGGTATCTGGGTGGACAGAATCAGAGCCACCACTGGTATCTGGGTGGACAAAATCAAAGCCACCACAGGTATCTGGCGGACAAAATCAGAGCCACCACTGGTATCTGGCGGACAAAATCAGAGCCACCACTGGTATCTGGGTGGACAAAATCAGAGCCACCACTGGTATCTGGGTGGACAAAATCAGAGCCACCACTGGTATCTGGGTGGACAAAATCAGAGCCACCACTGGTATCTGGGTGGACAAAATCAGAGCCACCACTGGTATCTGGGTGGACAGAATCAGAGCCACCACTGGTATCTGGGTGGACAAAATCAGAGCCACCACAGGTATCAGGTGGACAAAATCAGAGCCACCACTGGTATCTGGATGGACAGAATCAGAGCCACCACTGGTATCTGGGTGGACAAAATCAGAGCCACCACAGGTATCTGGCGGACAAAATCAGAGCCACCACTGGTATCTGGCGGACAAAATCAGAGCCACCACTGGTATCTGGGTGGACAAAATCAGAGCCACCACTGGTATCTGGGTGGACAAAATCAGAGCCACCACTGGTATCTGGGTGGACAGAATCAGAGCCACGACTGGTATCTGGGTGGACAAAATCAGAGCCACCACAGGTATCTGGCGGACAAAATCAGAGCCACCACTGGTATCTGGGTGGACAGAATCAGAGCCACCACTGGTATCTGGGTGGACAAAATCAGAGCCACCACTGGTATCTGGGTGGACAAAATCAGAGCCACCACTGGTATCTGGGTGGACAGAATCAGAGCCACCACTGGTATCTGGGTGGACAGAATCAGAGCCACCACTGGTATCTGGGTGGACAAAATCAGAGCCACCACAGGTATCTGGGTGGACAAACTCAGAGCCACCACTGGTACGCGAGGGGAGTACACACACACACACACACACACACACACACATACACACACACACACACACACACACACACACACACACACACACACACACACACACACACAATGTCAAACATGTCAATGTTTGCAGATGACGCAAAATTAATGAGAAGAGTTGTGACAGACGAGGATTGTAGGATCCTCCAAGAGGACTTAAACAAGCTGCAGAGATGGTCAGGGAAATGGCTACTGGAGTTTAACACCAGTAAATGTAAAGTTATGGAAATGGGATCAGGTGACAGGAGACCAAAGGGACAGTACACAATGAAGGGGAACAGCCTACCTGTAACGATTCGAGAAAGAGACCTGGGAGTGGATGTGACACCTAATCTAACTCCTGAGGCACATATAAATAGGATAACGACAGCAGCGTACTCTACACTGGCGAAAATTAGAACTTCATTCAGAAACCTAAATGAGGAAGCTTTTAGGGCACTTTACACTGCCTACTTGAGACCCGTCTTAGAGTATGCCGCGCCATCATGGAGCCCCCACCTGAAGAAACACATAAAGAAACTGGAGAAGGTTCAGAGGTTTGCGACGAGGCTTGTCCCAGAGTTACGAGGGATGGGATATGAAGAGCGGCTGAAGGAACTGAACCTAACGACACTAGAGAAAAGAAGGGAGAGAGGAGATATGATAGGGACATATAAAATACTCAGGGGAATTGATAAAGTGGAAATAGATGAAATGTTCACACGTAATAATAACAGAACGAGGGGACATGGGTGGAAACTGGAAACTCAGATGAGTCACAGAGATGTTAGGAAGTTTTCTTTTAGCGTGAGAGTAGTAGAAAAATGGAATGCACTTGGGGAACAGGTTGTGGAAGCAAATACTATTCATACTTTTAAAACTAGGTATGATAGGGAAATGGGACAGGAGTCATTGCTGTAAACAACCGATAGCTAGAAAGGCGGGATCCAAGAGTCAATGCTCGATCCTGCAAGCACATATAGGTGAGTACATATAGGTGAGTACACACACACACACACACACACACACACACACACACACACACACACACACACACACACACACATACACACACACACACCCACACACACACACACACACACACACACACACACACACACACACACATACACACACACACACACACACACACACACACACACACACACACACAGGTGGAAGCTGAGTACCCAAATGAGCCACAGAGACGTTAGAAAGAACTTTTTCAGTGTCAGAGTAGTTAGCAAATGGAATGCATTAGGAAGTGATGTGGTGGAGGCTGACTCCATTCACAGTTTCAAATGTAGATATGATAGAGCCCAATAGGCTCAGGAATCTGTACACCAGTTGATTGACGGTTGAGAGGCGGGACCAAAGAGCCAGAGCTCAACCCCCGCAAGCACAATTAGGTGAGTACAATTAGGTGAGTACACACACACACATACACACACACACACATACACACACACACACACACACACACACACACACACACACACACACACACACACACACACACACACACACACACACACACATACACATACACACACACACACACACACACACACACACACACACACACACACACATACACACACACACACTACACTCTGACACACTGCAATCATCAACACGGTGCGTCGCCCTGTGCACGACTACTTCCCGACGACCGACACTCGATACTGTGGCCAGCTATAACGACCAAGAGACTGTGGCCAGCTACAACGACCAAGAGACTGTGGCCAGCTACAACGACCAAGCGACTGTGGCCAGCTACAACGACCAAGCGACTGTGGCCAGCTACAACGACCAAGAGACTGTGGCCAGCTACAACGACCAAGCGACTGTGGCCAGCTACAACGACCAAGAGACTGTGGCCAGCTACAACGACCGAGAGACTGTGGCCAGCTACAACGACCAAGAGACTGTGGCCAGCTACAACGACCAAGAGACTGTGGCCAGCTACAACGACTAAGAGACTGTGGCCAGCTACAACGACCGAGAGACTGTGGCCAGCTACAACGACCGAGAGACTGTGGCCAGCTACAACGACCGAGAGACTGTGGCCAGCTACAACGACCTAGAGACTGTGGCCAGCTACAACGACCAAGCGACTGTGGCCAGCTACAACGATCAAGAGACTGTGGCCAGCTACAACGACCAAGAGACTGTGGCCAGCTACAACGACCAAGAGACTGTGGCCAGCTACAACGACCAAGAGACTGTGGCCAGCTACAACGACCAAGAGACTGTGGCCAGCTACAACGACCGAGAGACTGTGGCCAGCTACAACGACCAAGAGACTGTGGCCAGCTACAACGACCAAGAGACTGTGGCCAGCTACAACGACCAAGAGACTGTGGCCAGCTACAACGACCAAGAGACTGTGGCCAGCTACAACGACCAAGAGACTGTGGCCAGCTACAACGACCAAGAGACTGTGGCCAGCTACAACGACCGAGAGACTGTGGCCAGCTACAACGACCGAGAGACTGTGGCCAGCTACAACGACCAAGAGACTGTGGCCAGCTACAACGACCAAGAGACTGTGGCCAGCTACAACGACCGAGAGACTGTGGCCAGCTACAACGACCAAGAGACTGTGGCCAGCTACAACGACCAAGAGACTGTGGCCAGCTACAACGACCGAGAGACTGTGGCCAGCTACAACGACCGAGAGACTGTGGCCAGCTACAACGACCGAGAGACTGTGGCCAGCTATAACGACCAAGCGACTGTGGCCAGCTACAACGACCAGATGGTTGAGGTCGTTGAAACAACAGAAGTAACGTCCACATAACGAAGTCATTTCAGGAAGTCATTTATTTGTGAATGACAGACCGAGTGACTCAGATTAAGCCGCTGCAGGAATGCCACTGGCTGGCTTACTGCCTGGGCACTGCCTGGCTTACTGCCTGGGCGCTGACTGGCTTACTGCCTGGACACTGGCTGGCTTACTGCCTGGGCACTGCCTGGCTTACTGCCTGGGCGCTGACTGGCTTACTGCCTGGACACTGACTGGCTTACTGCCTGGGCACTGCCTGGCTTACTGCCTGGGCACTGACTGGCTTACTGCCTGGACACTGGCTGGCTTACTGCCTGGACACTGACTGGCTTACTGCCTGGGCACTGACTGGCTTACTGCCTGGACACTGACTGGCTTACTGCCTGGACACTGGCTGGCTTACTGCCTGGGCACTGGCTGGCTTACTGCCTGGACACTGGCTGGCTTACTGCCTGGACACTGGCTGGCTTACTGCCTGGACACTGGCTGGCTTACTGCCTGGACACTGGCTGGCTTACTGCCTGGACACTGGCTGGCTTACTGCCTGGACACTGGCTGGCTTACTGCCTGGACACTGGCTGGCTTACTGCCTGGACACTGGCTGGCTTACTGCCTGGGCACTGGCTGGCTTACTGCCTGGACACTGGCTGGCTTACTGCCTGGGCACTGACTGGCTTACTGCCTGGACACTGGCTGGCTTACTGCCTGGACACTGGCTGGCTTACTGCCTGGACACTGGCTGGCTTACTGCCTGAACACTGGCTGGCTTACTGCCTGAACACTGGCTGGCTTACTGTCTGGGCACTGGCTGGCTTACTGCATGGGCACTGACTGGACACTGGCTGGCTTACTGCCTGGGCACTGGTTTGCTTACTGCCTAGGCACTGGCTTGCTTACTGCCTGGACACTGGCTGGCTTACTGCCTGGGCACTGGCTGGCTTACTGCCTGGACACTGGCTGGCTTACTGCCTGGGCACTGGCTGGCTTACTGCCTGGACACTGGCTGGCTTACTGCCTGGGCACTGGCTGGCTTACTGCCTGGATACTGACTGGCTTACTGCCTGGGCACTGGCTGGCTTACTGCCTGGACACTGACTGGCTTACTGCCTGGACACTGACTGGCTTACTGTCTGGACACTGGCTGGCTTACTGCCTGGGCACTGGCTGGCTTACAGCCTGGACACTGGCTGGCTTACTGCCTGGACACTGACTGGCTTACTGCCTGGACACTGACTGGCTTACTGCCTGGACACTGGCTGGCTTACTGCCTGGGCGCTGACTGGCTTACTGCCTGGACACTGGCTGGCTTACTGCCTGGACACTGACTGGCTTACTGCCTGGACACTGGCTGGCTTACTGCCTGGATACTGACTGGCTTACTGCCTGGACACTGACTGGCTTACTGCCTGGGCACTGACTGACTTACTGCCTGGGGACTGCCTGGCTTACTACCTGGACACTGACTGGCTTACTGCCTGGACACTGGCTGGCTTACTGCCTGGACACTGGCTGGCTTACTGCCTGGACACTGGCTGGCTTACTGCCTGGACACTGACTGGCTTACTGCCTGGACACTGACTGGCTTACTGCCTGGACACTGGCTGGCTTACTGCCTGGACACTGACTGGCTTACTGCCTGGACACTGACTGGCTTACTGCCTGGACACTGGCTGGCTTACTGCCTGGACACTGACTGGCTTACTGCCTGGACACTGACTGGCTTACTGCCTGGACACTGGCTGGCTTACTGCCTGGACACTGACTGGCTTACTTCCTGGACACTGGCTGGCTTACTGCCTGGCTTACTGCCTGGACACTGACTGGCTTACTGCCTGGACACTGGCTGGCTTACTGCCTGGACACTGACTGGCTTACTGCCTGGACACTGACGGGCTTACTGCCTGGACACTGGCTGGCTTACTGCCTGGACACTGACTGGCTTACTGCCTGGATACTGACTGGCTTACTGCCTGGACACTGACTGGCTTACTGCCTGGACACTGACTGGCTTACTGCCTGGACACTGACTGGCTTACTGCCAGGACACTGGCTGGCTTACTGCCTGGACACTGACTGGCTTACTGCCTGGACACTGGCTGGCTTACTGCCTGGACACTGACTGGCTTACTGCCTGGACACTGACTGGCTTACTGCCTGGACACTGGCTGGCTTACTGCCTGGACACTGACTGGCTTACTGCCTGGACACTGACTGGCTTACTGCCTGGACACTGACTGGCTTATTGCCTGGACACTGACTGGCTTACTGCCTGGACACTGACTGGCTTACTACCTGGGCACTGACTGGCTTACTGCCTGGACACTGACTGGCTTACTGCCTGGACACTGACTGGCTTACTGCCTGGACACTGACTGGCTTACTGCCTGGGCACTGTCTGGCTTACTGCCTGGACACTGACTGGCTTACTACCTGGGCACTGCCTGGCTTACTGCCTGGGCACTGCCTGGCTTATGCCTGGACACTGGCTGGCTTACTGCCTGGACACTGACTGGCTTACTGCCTGGACACTGACTGGCTTACTGCCTGGACACTGACTGGCTTACTGCCTGGACACTGACTGGCTTACTGCCTGGACACTGGCTGGCTTTGGTCAACAAAAGGTGACTATTGGTATAACCAAAGTCATATAAGCGCCTCGGTGCTTGTAAACTGCTCAGTAAATGCAAACTGAGGCGCCATGATTGAGCAAAGATATACATGTTCCGTAAGTGCTTAGCTGCTTGATGAAGGCTGGTGGCCTCGGTCTGCATATATATATATATATATATATATATATATATATATATATATATATATATATATATATATATATATATATATATATATATATATATATATATAACATTTTCGTATCTGACTCTAATTTTAGCAAAAAGTTATTATTACTTTTGGAAAATATATTATATATATATTTTAGTTTCCCTCTATTTTTTGGGTAATTTCAGCCGAGTAATGACAAATAAATTCCGTTTTCAGTCTGGCTGTCTCTGTGTTCTTAGCACGACTCTCATTACTGCACTCCTCATACTCAGACACCTATTTCCTCAATATCACTTCCACACGCGCGTGCACGCACACATAGGCAGAATTTCTTTCACCTGATACACCTGTTCACCTAGCAGTAAATAGGCACTTGAGAGTTAGCTGCTACGAACTGCATCGTGTGTGTGTGTGTGTGTGTGTGTGTGTGTGTGTGTGTGTGTGTGTGTGTGTGTGTGTGCGTGTGTGTGTGTGTGTGTGTGTGTGTGTTAGAGAGAAATATATGTAGTAGATATGATATAGGAAAATAGGTCGGGAAATACGCAGTACATTAGACCACCGACACTTAGAGAGGCGGGGTCCAAGAGCTAACAGCTCGATCCGGCAGGCACAAATAGTAAATACAAATAATTAACATAAAGTTAGATATATATATATATATATATATATACCCACACACTAAAAGAATAGGGGTGGTAGAAGAAAATATCAAAGTATTCAGTGAGGATCCACAAGGTCTTCTCTGGGTACTCATTATTTTCTTCTCAGAGGCTATGGGTCTCTACACTTGCACCAGAGGTGGTACCCGTAATAGTGAATACATACACACGCACGCACACACGCGCGCGACATCGTATGCTCTCAAGAGGTCCAATACATCATGCAAATATTTGCTAAGACATTTTATTTAAACGAGCGGAGAGATGGTTCTAACTATGAGGTGATGTCTGTCCAGTGGTGAGGCAGCTCCCACCTCATAACCTCACAATTACCTCTCCTCACATTCCTTAACTCTTTCATCAGCTTGCGTAAACACTTTAGTTACACTTGTTTGAAACCGTCTTCCTATACCGCACTCTTGCCTTCCTGGCCTTGGCTTGGGACACGACTCACAGGTGACCGTGGGACACGAACACTGTAGTAGGTGGGGTTGAGAGCCCCACCAGGTGGGCTGAGAGCCCCACCAGGTGGTTTGAGAGCCCCGCCAGGTGGGGTTGAGAGCCCCACCAGGTGGGTTGAGAGCCCACCAGGTGGGCTGAGAGCCCCGCCAGGTGGGCTGAGAGCCCCCACTAGGTGGGTTGAGAGCCCCACCAGGCAACACAATACTCCCAGACGCTCCTCAAGCAGTAATTCATACGCTTGGTTTAATTCCCCGGAGCCTAGTGTCATTCCGCCACTCTTGTGTGGTGCTTCTGTTCTCCCTCCTCACTCACTCCTTAATTATATCCTCTCTCTTTATCTCTCTCTTGGTTTATTTGGCTCAATGTCTGCCACAACGTGTCCCCCACCCCCCCCCCTCTCTCTCTCTCTCTCTCTCTCTCTCTCTCTCTCTCTCTCTCTCTCTCTCCATCAACATTAGCTGCAGCAGGAGAGAGTGGAGATTCTTGTCACTGTTCGAAATTGGTGGCGGTGATGTCACTGTTGGTGGTAGTGGCAGGTGTTGCTGTCACTGTTGACGTTCTTGTTGTCACTGCCGCTGGTGTTGCTGGTGTTACGAGTTATGGGAAATCTGTTTTCACGAATGTTACTGTCACTGGAGTATATTTACGTAACTTGAGGTGGTCCCAACGATTACTATCCCCGCAGCCCTGGTTTCTGACCAAGTCTGCTTGCTAAGTCTCGTCAACCAGACTGTTCGACGCCGCTGCACGCAGTCTGACGCAAGAGTCACAGCTCGGCTGGTCAGGTGTCCTTTGGAGGTGTTTATGAAGGTGCCTCTTGAGCAGAGGTGCGTGTCTCTCCGCCAGAAAACACTTCCAAGGGTGCCATAAGGGAGAGTTAGTGGCCGTCTTAACTCTGCCTCGTGGCCCAGCTGCTGGCACTAGTAATGACACTGTTATTGTTGTTGTTGTTGGAGGTAGTGGTGGCACTATTGTTGTTGTTGTTGGAGGTAGTGGTGGCACTATTGTTGTTGTTGTTGGAGGTAGTGGTGGCACTATTGTTGTTGGTGTTGGTGTTACAGCTGGTGGCACTATTGTTGTTGGTGTTGGTGTTACAGCTGGTGGCACTATTGTTGTTGGTGTTGGTGTTACAGCTGGTGGCACTATTGTTGTTATTGTTGGTGTTACAGCTGGTAGCACAATTGTTGTTATTGTTAATGACTATAACTATCATTATCATAAGCTTACTAATAGTCTTGGTGTGTGAGCTACAGCAACCTTACATGCGTGTATTGGTCCAACGTGTCCTCCCTGTATCTTGAGGTTATCTTGAGATGATTTCGGGGCTTTTTAGTGTCCCCGCGGCCCGGTCCTCGACCAGGCCTCCACCCCCAGGAAGCAGCCCGTGACAGCTGACTAACTCCCAGGTACCTATTTACTGCTAGGTAACAGGGGCATTCAGGGTGAAAGAAACTTTGCCCATTTGTTTCTGCCTCGTGTGGGAATCAAACCCGCGCCACAGAATTACGAATTCTGCGCGCTATCCACCAGGCTACGAGGCCCCTATGGGGGACATCCGCTCACGACAATGGATTGGGAATGAGCACATAATTAGTGTTGACCAGACCACACACTAGAAGATGAAGGGACGACGACGTTTCGGTCCGTCCTGGATCATTCTCAAGTCGTCCTGTATCATTTTCAAGTCGTCCTGAAAGATTCTCAAGTCACATTCAACTTGAGAATGGTCCAGGACGGACCGAAACGTCGTCGTCCTTTCACCTTCTAGTGTGTGGTCTGGTCAACGTACTTTAGCCACATTATTGTGACTCATCGCCTACACATAATAAGTGTTATTACCCACTCTCTATCCACGGTTAGGTTAGGTTAAGGTTACTTTAGGGTAAGCTTTAATTAGGATTCATTACGTTTGGTTACGTTAATATGGTGTATTATTGACGATAATCTATATAAATAAAAAGAAATGTTCGTTTCTGCATAACCGCTAATCTCCGAAAGTTTTTCACCGATTGCTTTGAAATTTTCACACAACGTTCCATTTGCTTCTGAGCAAGTTTTTATATACACACTTTATAGATGTCACGTCTGTGACGGTAATAAAACGTGCTTTTTCTGAAAAAAACTGTTTTTCATGTGAGGGAAATCTTCGAAACCTCTTTACCGATTGCTCTGAAATTTTGACACAACATTACATTCGAATAGGCGCGTCTTTTTATATATCTACTATATACATGCCTCACCTGTGACAGGAAAAAAACTTTTTTTTT
Organism: Procambarus clarkii; assembly: GCF_040958095.1. Taxonomy (NCBI): domain Eukaryota; kingdom Metazoa; phylum Arthropoda; class Malacostraca; order Decapoda; family Cambaridae; genus Procambarus; species Procambarus clarkii. The sequence goes on from NC_091188.1 coordinate 13,071,493, forward strand.
TAACCAGCGCCATCTGTTGGATGTAAGAGCAACACACGCTGTAATCTCCGAAAGTTCTCCACCGATTGCTTTGAAATTTTGACACAACGTTGCATTCGAATAGACGCGTCTTTTTATATACCTACTATATAGATGCCACCCCTGTGACAGGTAAAAACATGCGTTTTTTGAAAAACAGCGCCATCTGTTGCACATAATAGCAACGTGCTCGCTATACTAAATATGTCACGAATTCCATTTCAATGTTTCCGATTGCATTGATAAATTTTATTTTCATTGATTTCGATTTATTTTATTTTTTATTGAATTATTTTGTGTGACATTGTGTTGGAATTGAGCTGTGTTGTTTACCATACCGTTCATTTCGTAGGTATAAGTATAGATGCCACACCTCTGACAGAATGTGTGGCAGAATGCTTTAATACTTTCTTGGGAAATGTATTGTACAATACTCTATTATTGATATGTATGTTTAAGGAGTTATAGCTTTTGTAACTATGTTCTGGAGTTTGTGAGATTTGAAGGAGAAGTAAGTGATGGGTTCTTTGCAGTGTTGGATAAAGTGCTACTTGCTGGTCTCCCGTCCGCCCGCCACCGCTGGGCTGACTTTCAGAACGACAGGCTGTGCTGCGTCGCGCTCTCATTTGTGTGGTTTTTGTAGGGTCCTGTGTCCTTGTAACACATAATGTGTATCTTTATTGGTGTGTCACGGATCACCCTAATGATGTGCACCATTTTAGACCGGTGGTATTTCTTGTATACTGTATTTGGTGGACCTCTGAGGACATGTGAGTGACGGGATGATATTGCTTCCTCCCCACTAGTGATATTTTGTGACACCACTATTCTGTATATTACGTTGAGTGGACGCATGCTAGAGCTAGTGTACCACTGCACTAGGAGAGAGCCTAGTGACAGCTAGCTCAGAGGGTGTGCAGTACAGTGCATATGATAATTCCACAATAGTTTGCAGTACAGTGATGATGACTGATGATCTGGAAGAGTTTTGAGTTAAACTTTATTGTTGTGAAATAGTATCAGTTGTAGAGAACTTAGTCTGTTCTTTTTGTTTTCCGGTGCCTTATTTTATATGCCCCAGTAAATGGTTTTTATTTTGGTGATTTTGTTTACAATCCCAAGACACGAATAGAAGGCCAGGTGGTCTTACTGAGCTTTGATCACACTAATTATGACCAGCGATGCTGTGGAGCATTTGGGCACGACACCTTCTCCCTCACACTCCACCCACTCTGGCCTTCTCCCTCACACTCCACCCACTCTGGCCTTCTCCCTCACACTCCACCCACTCTGGCCTTCTCCCTCACACTCCACCCACTCTGGCCTTCTCCCTCACACTCCACCCACTCTGGCCTTCTCCCTCACACTCCACCCACTCTGGCCTTCTCCCTCACACTCCACCCACTCTGGCCTTCTCCCTCACACTCCACCCACTCTGGCCTTCTCCCTCACACTCCACCCACTCTGGCCTTCTCCCTCACACTCCACCCACTCTGGCCTTCTCCCTCACACTCCACCCACTCTTACCAATATCCCTACTATATAGAATTGTGAATGCAGTATTGGACAAGAGCAAAATGTTACCACTCACCACCGTATACTCACCACTCACCACCGTATACTCACCACTCACCACCGTATACTCACCACTCACCACCGTATACTCACCACTCACCACCGTATACTCACCACTCACCACTCACCACCGTATACTCACCACTCACCACCCACCACCTCCGTCCAGAACTCCAGTCATACCTGCAAACAAGAAGAAGAAGAAGGCTACAATACAGTTGTCCCATTAACACCACTCACTAGAGACCAGTCTCAACAAGCTGGTTAAAGGCATCAAATTGGGACTAATTACCTTCACGCGCACCTTTTCACAACCGTAATCTTCGGCCAATATCACAATGGGAACAAATGAGAAGAAAACCGCTGTATGGAGTGTTAATATAAGGACAATTAACATCCAGTATGAACCCCGGTTATACATTATGTAATTATGTGTAAGTCTGAATAATGTATATCGTAATGATAGACATTTATGAGCATTTCCATGACAACAATAATAATAAGAATGATGTAAAATGCAATATTATTATTGTTGTTAATATAAACACAAAATAGAAGTCCTTAAACTACACTATACAGCACTCATACAATAAATAACCTAGAGGCTTAGGGGCCCCGCAGGAATATTCCTGTAAAAAATACATATAATAAATGGCCAAATATATTTGCTGCGCAGAATACATACATTCAATGAACAAATACACAACACAATGCATACAATCGATGAACAAATACACTATACATAATACACACATTTAATGAGCAAATACACTACACAGAATAGGTACAATCAGTGAACAAATACACTACACAGAATAGGTACAATCAATGAACAAATACACTACACAGAATACATACAATCAATTAACAAATACACTATGCAGAATAAATATATTCAATGAACAAATATATTCAATGAACAAATGTATTCATTGAACAAATATATTCAATAAACAAAATAAACTAAACAGAATACATTCAATCAATGATGAATGGATTGGATTGGATGATAGGATGAATTACGAGAACTTTCAAATCCATGGATCCCATCACAATGGTTGTACTATTCAAATAACTTGTGCTGTTCCGTCTTGAGTATTGCTCAGTACTCACTTCCCCCTTCAGAGCAGGAGAGATTGCTGAAACAGATGGAGTACAGAGAACATATACGGCACACATAGACGCGATAAAGCAGCTAAATTATTGGGTTCGTCTCAAAGATCTCCAAATGTACTCACTAGAAACGAGAAGAGAGAGATACCAAATAATATAAACATGGAAAATACTGGAGGGCCAAGTACAAAATCTACACAGTAAAATAACAACGTACTGGAGTGAACGACATGGAAGAAAATGCAGAATAGAACCAGTGAAGAGCAGGGGTGCCATAGGCACAATCAGAAAACACTGTATAAACATCAGAGGTCCGCGGTTGTTCAACACCCTCCCAGCGACTATAAGAAATATTGCCAGAACAACTGTGGACATCTTCAAGAGAAAACTAGATAATTTTCTTCAAGGAGTGGCCGGACCAACCGGGCTGTGGTGAGTATGTGGGCCTGCGGGCCGCTCCAAGCAACAACCTGTTGGACCAAACTCTCACAAGTCAAGTCTGGCCTCGGGCCGGACTCGGGGAGTAGAAGAACTCCCAGAACCTTATCATGCAGGTATCAATCAGGTAATGAACTAATACACTACACAGAATACATACAATCAATGAACAAATACACCACTTAGAACACATACAATCAATTAACAAATACACTACACAGAACACATACAATCAATGAACAAATACACTATACAGAACACATAAAATCAATGAATACACTACACATACAATCAATGAACAAATACACCACTTAGAACACATACAATCAATGATCAAATACACTACACAGAACACATACAATCAATGAACAAATACACTACACAGAACACATACAATCAATGAACAAATACACTACACAGAACACATACAATCAATGAACAAATACACTACACAGAACACATACAATCAATGAACAAATACACTACACAGAACACATACAATCAATGAACAAATACACTACACAGAACACATACAACCAATTAACAAATACACTACACAGAACACATACAATCAATGAACAAATACACTACACAAAACACATACAATCAATGAACAAATACACTACACAGAACACATACAATCAATGAACAAATACACTACACAGAACACATACAATCAATGAACAAATACACTACACAGAACACATACAATCAATGAACAAATACACTACACAGAATACATACAATCAATGAATAAACACACTACACAGAACACATACAATCAATGAACAAATACACTACACAGAACACATACAATCAATGAACAAATACACTACACAGAACACATACAATGAACAAATACACTACACAGAACACATACAATCAATGAACAAATACACTACACAGAACACATACAATCAATGAACAAATACACTACACAGAACACATACAATGAACAAATACACTACACAGAACACATACAATCAATGAACAAATACACTACACAGAACACATACAATCAATGAACAAATACACTACACATAATACATACAATCAATGAATAAACACACTACACAGAACACATACAATCCATGAACAAATACACTACACAGAACACATACAATCAATGAACAAATACACTACACAGAACACATACAATGAACAAATACACTACACAGAACACATACAATCAATGAACAAATACACTACACAGAACACATACAATCAATGAACAAATACACTACACATAATACATACAATCAATGAATAAACACACTACACAGAACACATACAATCCATGAACAAATACACTACACAGAACACATACAATCAATGAACAAATACACTACACAGAACACATACAATCAATGAACAAATACACTACACAGAACACATACAATCAATGAACAAATACACTACACAGAACACATACAATGAACAAATACACTACACAGAACACATACAATCAATGAACAAATACACTACACAGAACACATACAATCAATGAACAAATACACTACACAGAACACATACAATGAACAAATACACTACACAGAACACATACAATCAATGAACAAATACACTACACAGAACACATACAATCAATGAACAAATACACTACACAGAACACATACAATGAACAAATACACTACACAGAACACATACAATCAATGAACAAATACACTACACAGAACACATACAATCAATGAACAAATACACTACACATAATACATACAATCAATGAATAAACACACTACACAGAACACATACAATCCATGAACAAATACACTACACAGAACACATACAATCAATGAACAAATACACTACACAGAACACATACAATGAACAAATACACTACACAGAACACATACAATCAATGAACAAATACACTACACAGAACACATACAATCAATGAACAAATACACTACACAGAACACATACAATGAACAAATACACTACACAGAACACATACAATCCATGAACAAATACACTACACAGAACACATACAATCAATGAACAAATACACTACACAGAACACAATCAATGAACAAATACAGTACACAGAACACATACAATGAACAAATACACTACACAGAACACATACAATGAACAAATACACTACACAGAACACATACAATCAATGAACAAATACCTCCATCAGGGGATGAGCCCAGAGACAATTTCCACAAACGAGTAAAACAATGACAATAATGTTTACTCTTTTTGACACTGATCATTATTGGACGAGAAAAGTTCTTGTTGTGTTTGTGTGTTTGTGTGCGCGCGCGCGTGTGTGTGTGTGTGTGTGTGTGTGTGTGTGTGTGTGTGTGTGTGTGTGTGTGTGTGTGTGTGTGTGTGGGTGGGTGGGTGGGTGTGTGTGTGGGTGGGTGTTTATGTGCACACACACAGGCTCGTACACGATGCACAGTGATCAACACCTCCCCAATCTCTATGATCAACACCTTCCCAATCTCTATGATCAACACCTTCCCAATCTCTATGATCAACACCTTCCCAATCTCTATGATCAACACCTTCCCAATCTCTATGATCAACACCTCCCCAATCTCTATGATCAACACCTCCCCAATCTCTATGATCAACACCTCCCCAATCTCTATGATCAACACCTCGCCAATCTCTATGATCAACACCTTCCCAATCTCTATGATCAACACCTTCCCAATCTCTATGATCAACACCTTCCCAATCTCTATGATCAACACCTTCCCAATCTCTATGATCAACACCTCCCCAATCTCTATGATCAACACCTCCCCAATCTCTATGATCAACACCTCCCCAATCTCTATGATCAACACCTCCCCAATCTCTATGATCAACACCTCGCCAATCTCTATGATCAACACCTTCCCAATCTCTATGATCAACACCTTCCCAATCTCTATGATCAACACCTTCCCAATCTCTATGATGAACACCTCCCCAATCTCTATGATCAACACCTTCCCAATCTCTATGATCAACACCTTCCCAATCTCTATGATCAACACCTCCCCAATCTCTATGATCAACACCTCCCCAATCTCTATGATCAACACCTCCCCAATCTCTATGATCAACACCTTCCCAATCTCTATGATCAACACCTTCCCAATCTCTATGATCAACACCTCCCCAATCTCTATGATCAACACCTCCCCAATCTCTATGATCAACACCTTCCCAATCTCTATGATCAACACCTCCCCAATCTCTATGATCAACACCTTCCCAATCTCTATGATCAACACCTTCACAATTTCTATGATCAACACCTCCCCAATCTCTATGATCAACACCTCCACAATCTCTATGATCAACACCTCCACAATCTCTATGATCAACCGGCTCCTGTACAGGTGTTGTCCAGTGGTCAAGACGAGTAATTACCTCACAGGAGATTACACAATATTGACCTCGGAGCTGCGATAACACTACAGGATTACAGCTCAGCTCTCACTGCTCACATAAACACAGCACTGCAGCTGGTGGCACAGGCAGGCGACGCAGAGTAATGCAGCAGATGGTTCCTGGCGGCGCCCCCTCGCTCAGCCAGCTGTGCCGCAGCGTCCAGCTGCAGGTGGCGCTGGAGCCACAATGGTGGCACCTCCATCGCCAACCTGTGTCACGTTTTCCTGCAATAATGAACAAACCTGCGCTGGTACGGCCCAGGGGACTATCCTGGCAGATACCAACACGCTGGTACGGCCCAGGGGACTATCCTGGCAGATACCGCCACGCTGGTACGGCCCAGGGGACTATCCTGGCCGATACCGCCACGCTGGTACGGCCCAGGGGACTATCCTGGCAGATACCGCCACGCTGGTACGGCCCAGTGGACTATCCTGGCAGATACCAACACGCTGGTACGGCCCAGGGGACTATCCTGGCAGATACCGCCACGCTGGTACGGCCCAGGGGACTATCCTAGCAGATACCGCCACGCTGGTACGGCCCAGGGGACTATCCTGGGAGATACCAGCACGCTGGTACGGCCCAGGGGACTATCCTGGGAGATACCGCCACGCTGGTACGGCCCAGTGGACTATCCTGGCAGATACCAGCACGCTGGTACGGCCCAGTGGACTATCCTGGCAGATACCAGCACGCTGGTACGGCCCAGGGGACTATCCTAGCAGATACCGCCACGCTGGTACGGCCCAGGGGACTATCCTGGGAGATACCAGCACGCTGGTACGGCCCAGGGGACTATCCTGGGAGATACCGCCACGCTGGTACGGCCCAGTGGACTATCCTGGCAGATACCAGCACGCTGGTACGGCCCAGTGGACTATCCTGGCAGATACCAGCACGCTGGTACGGCCCAGGGGACTATCCTGGCAGATACCGCCACGCTGGTACGGCCCAGTGGACTATCCTGGCAGATACCAGCACGCTGGACGTCGACATAAACAACAAACTCTCCAGAGTAGCGTGGCCGCCATGGTTGGTTAGCCGCACCGGAGGTGGGGAAGGACCACAACACCTCGGGCCGCCACCTCCAAGCCAAGTGCTTCGCTCCTCCAGCAATACGTACCTTACCTTGCGATGATTTCTTTTCTCTTTTATTTTTTCATTGACGACGAATAGCAGCAGGTGATTCAGCTCGGCGTCTCTAATTAGTTGTCCTGGGAAGCTTAACTATGCTGGACTTACGGAAGGATTTGTTACCCTCAGCTGAATGGGAACACCAACACCCTTCCCAGTGTGAATAACTATTTAGCGTCCAGAAGCGGTGCGGGCCTCAATTAAACGTCTAGCTCTCAACTAATCAGAGCAGACCAGCTAACCCTAGCTGAGCTGTGACTGGGCTAAGCAGCTCTGTCTCTCTTCCAGTCAAAACATAGTTCAACGGCTAGCTGGTAGGTCTCTGGCTGGTAGGTCTCTGGCTGGTAGGTCTCTGGCTGGTAGGTCTCTGGCTGGTAGGTCTCTGGTTGGTAGGTCTCTGGCTGGTAGGTCTCTGGCTGGTAGGTCTCTGGGTGGTAGGTCTCTGGCTGGTAGGTCTCTGGCTGGTAGGTCTCTGGCTGGTAGGTCTCTGGCTGGTAGGTCTCTGGTTGGTAGGTCTCTGGCTGGTAGGTCTCTGGCTGGTAGGTCTCTGGGTGGTAGGCCTCTGGCTGGTAGGTCTCTGGTTGGTAGGTCTCTGGCTGGTAGGCCTCTGGCTGGTAGGTCTCTGGCTGGTAGGTCTCTGGCTGGTAGGTCTCTGGTTGGTAGGTCTCTGGCTGGTAGGTCTCTGGCTGGTAGGTCTCTGGCTGGTAGGTCTCTGGCTGGTAGGTCTCTGGTTGGTAGGTCTCTGGCTGGTAGGTCTCTGGTTGGTAGGTCTCTGGCTGGTAGGTCTCTGGCTGGTAGGTCTCTGGGTGGTAGGCCTCTGGCTGGTAGGTCTCTGGTTGGTAGGTCTCTGGCTGGTAGGCCTCTGGCTGGTAGGTCTCTGGCTGGTAGGTCTCTGGCTGGTAGGTCTCTGGTTGGTAGGTCTCTGGCTGGTAGGTCTCTGGCTGGTAGGTCTCTGGGTGGTAGGCCTCTGGCTGGTAGGTCTCTGGTTGGTAGGTCTCTGGCTGGTAGGTCTCTGGTTGGTAGGCCTCTGGTTGGTAGGTCTCTGGCTGGTAGGCCTCTGGCTGGTAGGTCTCTGGGTGGTAGGTCTCTGGCTGGTAGGTCTCTGGTTGGTAGGTCTCTGGCTGGTAGGTCTCTGGCTGGTAGGTCTCTGGCTGGTAGGTCTCTGGGTGGTAGGTCTCTGGGTGGTAGGCCTCTGGCTGATAGGCCTCTAGCTGGTAGGTCTCTGGTTGGTAGGTCTCTGGCTGGTAGGCCTCTGGCTGGTAGGTCTCTGGGTGGTAGGCCTCTGGCTGGTAGGTCTCTGGTTGGTAGGTCTCTGGCTGGTAGGTCTCTGGTTGGTAGGCCTCTGGCTGGTAGGTCTCTGGCTGGTAGGTCTCTGGCTGGTAGGTCTCTGGCTGGTAGGTCTCTGGGTGGTTGGTCTCTGGTTGGAAGGCCTCTGGCTGGTAGGTCTCTGGTTGGTAGGTCTCTGGTTGGTAGGTCTCTGGCTGGTAGGTCTCTGGTAGGTAGGTCTCTGGGTGGTAGGCCTCTGGCTGGTAGGTCTCTGGTTGGTAGGTCTCTGGCTGGTAGGTCTCTGGTTGGTAGGTCTCTGGTTGGTAGGTCTCTGGCTGGTAGGCCTCTGGGTGATAGGTCTCTGGCTGGTAGGTCTCTGGCTGGTAGGCCTCTGGCTGGTAGGTCTCTCGCTGGTAGGTCTCTGGCTGGTAGGCCTCTGGCTGGTAGGTCTCTGGCTGGTAGGTCCCTGGCTGGTAGGTCTCTGGCTGGTAGGTCTCTGGCTGGTAGGTCTCTGGCTGGTAGGTCTCTGGCTGGTAGGCCTCTGGCTGGTAGGTCTCTGGCTGGTAGGTCTCTGGCTGGTAGGTCTCTGGCTGGTAGGTCTCTGGCTGGTAGGCCTCTGGCTGGTAGGCCTCTGGCTGGTAGGTCTCTGGCTGGTAGGTCTCTGGCTGGTAGGCCTCTGGCTGGTAGGTCTCTGGCTGGTAGGTCTCTGGCTGGTAGGCCTCTGGCTGGTAGGTCTCTGGCTGGTAGGTCTCTGGCTGGTAGGCCTCTGGGATACCACGTGTGTTTCCGAGTACAGCAAAGGAGAAACGGGAGAGGGGTAGACCCCAACATCTGGTTGACCCCCCCCCCCCTCTTCCCCCCATTAGTGCAATCTCGTTGCTTATCGACCAGTCAAATGCGACTGGCAAACTAAAGAACGTCATGGATAACCAATAGGATGAGGGGGTACAATTGATACCCAGCTCGATCATGATTGGGTCATGCAGGAATCCACTTATCTCGGTCATAAGACTGAGCTTGAAGATCCACACTCCCACAACAATATCCCGCCGTTCCTGTCTATATTGCCCAATCACTTGGGCTGGAGGGTAGAGTGACGGTCTTGCTTTATGCAGGGGAAGAAAGGAAGGGGATTCCCTTCCCTCCTTTCCTGCCTGCATCGGTAACCATCTACAACAACCACCACCACAACCCTCCACCACAACAACCACAACCCTCCACCACACCAACCACCACCACAACCCTCCACCACACCAACCACCACCACAACCCTCCACCACACCAACCACCACCACAAACCTCCACCACACCAACCACCACCACAACCCTCCACCACACCAACCACCACCACAACCCTCCATCACACCAACCACCACCACAACCCTCCACCACACCAACCACCACCACAACCCTCCACCACACCAACCACCACCACAACCCTCCACCACACCAACCACCACCACAACCCTCCACCACACCAACCACCACCACAACCCTCCACCACACCAACCACCACCACAACCCTCCACCCCACCAACCACCACCACAACCCTCCACCACACCAACCACCACCACAACCCTCCACCACACCAACCACCACCACAACCCTCCACCACACCAACCACCACCACACCAACCACCACCACACCCCTCCACCACACCAACCAACTGTGACAATGGGAAGACTTCTCACCTGCTTTACACACCGGAGATGAAGGTGACCAACGTGCACATGTTGCAACACGACTGCAAGAAGTAGTAAAAACGTGAATTCAGGTTGGACCCTTAAGTTGTACCTCCCTGATCAGCTAACATCACCGTGAGTCGAGATATCGTACGCAGGGCAACGGGCGACCTGAGGTTAGGTTATTGAGTCAAGAAACCCTTATGGAGTTTTGTGACAGCTCAACTAAGGCACATTTTGAATGGTGTGACAGGAGAGTGAGGCGAGTCAGGGGTGTAAGTTGACCTGACCTGACTAGAGAGAGGCAGGCAGGCTGTTAACCCAGCCAACTCTGCCCTGGTGACGTTAGATGGACTAAAGGAAAAGACCAACCAGAGGAGAAGTCATGAAGCTGATATAAATAACCCTTTGATTGGTATATTTGTATAGAAGTTCCTTGTTGCTGGAGAGTCCAGTCGCCTTAACATTCTTGGTTACTCATTCTTTGAGTCCATTTTAACATTCAGAAGCTTGGGTCTGACCGCAGGAGAAAGCTTGGGTCTGACCGCAGGAGAAGCTTGGGTCTGACCGCAGGAGAAGCTTGGGTCTGACCGCAGGAGAAGCTTGGAGAGCGGCAAAACGTTCCTGGCATATGACTCCAACTCTATACGCCTCTTGTTTGTGATCCTGGGACAACTGCAGAGGTTATACTGCTATGGTCACCCATCAGGGGTCACCCATCAGGGGTCACCCATCAGAGGATCACCCATCATTGGTCACCCATCAGGGGTCACCCATCATTGGTCACCCATCATGGGACACCCATCAGGGGACACAGCCACGATAACGAATGATTAATGCGACTTTTCTTTTTTTGGTTCGTATATATACTGCAAAGGCCCGGAGCAGACGTGGGGTGCGTGTGAGTCGCCAGCAGGTGCTGTTGATATTGTATAATGTTGACTGGCATTCGTGGCGTGCCCGTGTGCCACAACCCACCTGGACAGGTGGAGGAGAGTACTAACTCACGCCTGATGTACCCAGCACTGAGCGAGGTGTTCAGACGAGCGCCGCTCACTACAGTGGATGTGTATGTGTAAAGGACCCCATACACACATACAGTCATAGACTTTCTTCAGGTAATTATGTACCGTGCATGCAAAATTGATTGCCGAGTATCTCCAATGGAATTCAACTAATCCCTAACGGATTACGGCGGAGTTAGGAAGCCGTAGAGTGAAGCGAGTCGTCAAAAAGCAACTAACCTATCTGCACAAAGTCTGTCAGTGTCAGGTTAAACAACTGGCTGACCTCCACACAAGCAGAACTAGCAGCATTACATTTAGCAACCAGCACATTAAAAAATATTGGAGGAGGAATAATATTCTGCGATTCAAAGTCTGCTCTTCAAGCAATCGAAAACTTCTCTTGGAAGATCGACAGCAAGAACCTAATACTCCCAATTATAAATGACCTAATTGATGCACAGAGTAAAGGGTCTCGAATCTCCTTTGTATGGATACCCTCACACATAAATATAACCCATCATAATGAGACAGACATTGCAGCCAAACTAGCGTGTAACAAGTTTGAAGTTGAATTAGATCTAGGTATCCCCATCTCTGCTGTCAAAACTGTATTGGTCCAAACATTCAGATCTGATAGGAAAGAACTTACTGACTCCCAACGACCTGAAAGTACTAGTATAAAAAGCTATGATTTGTTCAGATCTGAAACCTACATCTATGGACAGCACAAAACGTCCACTAGACTGTGCGACACAGTGGTTGTAAGGATCAGGTTGGGTTACCGTTACCTGTGGCAGGTGGCTGCAGGTGACGGGTCTCCCAATCCTGAGCACTCCAGTTGCAAACTCTGTGAGCAGGAACTACGGCATGATCTCCCGCACTACATCACTGAATGCCCAGTTATTAGACCTTTCAGACCAGTTGGCATGAGGTACCTGGAGCTTTGCAATTACTTTATTCACTCTCGTATTCTTGAAGATATCCTCACAGTATACCCAAAATTTGCCAGTGCAGGCTATTAAACACATGGCCCTGTATGACTAACCATCCTGCGAGATGGGGACTTGTATTACCACTGCTACCTTATTCAATCTTGTGTTGTTGATATCCTCAAAATGCATCCGGAGTCTGCCAGTGCAGACCGCCTATCACATGTCTCTGTATGACTAACCATCCTGTGTGATGGGGATTTTATAGCATCACCTAGTTAGCTTTTTTTTTTGACACACTGTACTCCACTTCATATAGTCTAGGGTAGCTGCACTAATGCAGATGTACCTCATAACTTAATAAAAAAAAAAAAAAACTAACCACCCTGAGAGATGGGGACTTTTAGTACCACTGCTGCCTTATTCACTCTTGTGTTAACGATATCCTCATAACGAACTCAAGAGTCTGTCAGTGCAGACTACTGATCACATGCCTCTGTATGACTAACCATCCTGTGTGATGGGGATTTTTTAGCATCATGTAGCTAGCGTTTTGACACACTGTACTCCCCCTTCATATAGTCTAGGGCAGCTGCACAAATGCAAATGTACCTAATGTATTAATAAAAAAAAAGAAAGACAAAGTGTTCTTCAAGAGGGCTGAGTATCGTTCAGTGCGACTAATACATGTCACTCTGTGTAGTTAGTCTGTATGACGCCTCAGTAACTGACAACCCCCCAATCATATACAATGGATCAAGTCAGCAACAGAGACGATAATGCACGTGGAAGTTCCTGTAAATCCTTCTCCCTCAAATCAAACAGTTGGCCTCGTCTGGGAACCTTTAAACGTGTTGGCATACATCTACAAATTTGATGAAAACCGACACTCACTCTGCTCACATCCATAGAGGGCAACCTGCTCTCGCACATGAGAGCACATATATGACTTATTCCTTATAGTCACTATTTTACTTATAAATAAGTAAATATGTGACATATTCCAAGTCATATTTTTTTCAAGGCCTTAACTTTTTCTCTCAATTTTAATAAACAATAGAGATTTTTAACAAAATTTAACAATATCCTGAGTTATTTTAAAATTTATTTAAATATTTTAGTTTCGTTTTATTATTTTTATAAAACTGTAATAGCAATATACGTACAGGTTTAGTACTAATTGTAATATCTTAACATACTAAAAAGGTTAGGTTAGGTTGTGGTTTTCTATTCAGCTTTTCAAGGTAAACTCAAATATTCACAATAAATTAGTATGTGACATATGCACTTATTCATAAGCAAGATATTGACTATAAGCAAGTGCGAGAACGGGTTGCAGAGGTGACACGACCAATGAACCGGCACAGTTGAGTAGACACCCTGTTGCAGGTGTGTCGCTCTGTCGCAGGTGTGTCGCAGGTGTGTCGCCCTGTCGCAGGTGTTATTTTAAAATTTTAAAATCGCTCTGTCACAGGTGGGTCGCTCTGTCACAGGTGGGTCGCTCTGTCACAGGTGGTTCGCTCTGTTGCAGGTGGGTCGCTCTGTCGCAGGTGTGTCGCCCTGTCGCAGGTGTGTCACTGTCGCAGGTGTGTCGCTCTGTCGCAGATGGGTCGCTCTGTCGCAGATGGGTCGCTCTGTCGCAGGTGTGTCGCCCTGTCACAGGTGTGTCACTGTCGCAGGTGTGTCGCTCTGTCGCAGGTGGGTCGCTCTGTCGCAGGTGTGTCGCCCTGTCGCAGGTGGGTCACTGTCGCAGGTGTGTCGCTCTGTCGCAGGTATGTCGCTTTGTCGCAGCTGTGTCGCTCTGTCGATTGCAGGTGTGTCGCTCTGTCGCAGGTGTGTCGCCCTGTCGCAGGTGTGTCGCCCTGTCGCAAGTGGGTAACTGTCGCAGGTGTGTCGCTCTGTTGCAGGTGGGTCGCCCTGTCACAGGTGTGTCGCTCTGTCACAGGTGTGTCGCTGTCACAGGTGTGTCGCCCTGTCGCAGGTGGATCGCCCTGTCACAGGTGTGTCGCTCTGTCGCAGGTGTGTCGCTCTGTCGCAGGTGTGTCGCCCTGTCGCAGGTGTGTCGCTCTATCACAGGTGTGTCGCTCTGTCACAGGTGTGTCGCTCTGTCACAGGTGTGTCGCTCTGTCACAGGTGGGTCGCTCTGTCACAGGTGTGTCGCTCTGTCACAGGTGGGTCGCTCTGTCACAGGTGTGTCACTCTGTCACAGGTGGGTCGCTCTGTCACAGGTGTGTCGCTCTGTCACAGATGTGTCGCTCTATCACAGGTGTGTCGTTCTGTCACAGGTGTGTCGCTCTGTCACAGGTGGGTCGCTCTGTCACAGGTAGGTCGCTCTGTCACAGGTGGGTCGCTCTGTCACAGGTGGGTCGCTCTGTCACAGGTGTGTCGCTCTGTCACAGATGTGTCGCTCTATCACAGGTGTGTCGCTCTGTCACAGGTGTGTCGCTCTGTCACAGGTGTGTCGCTCTGTCACAGGTGTGTCGCTCTGTCACAGGTGTGTCGCTCTGTCACAGGTGGGTCGCTCTGTCACAGGTGGGTCGCTCTGTCACAGGTGGGTCGCTCTGTCACAGGTGTGTCGCTCTGTCACAGGTGGATCGCTCTGTCACAGGTGTGTCGCCCTGTCACAGGTGTGTCGCTCTGTCACAGATGTGTCGCTCTATCACAGGTGTGTCGCTCTGTCACAGGTGTGTCGCTCTGTCACAGGTGGATCGCTCTGTCACAGGTGTGTCGCCCTGTCACAGGTGTGTCGCTCTGTCACAGGTGTGTCGCTCTGTCACAGGTGGGTCGCTCTGTCGCAGGTGTGTCGCCCTGTCGCAGGTGGGTCGCTCTGTCACAGGTGTGTCGCCCTGTCACAGATGTGTCGCTCTATCACAGGTGTGTCGCTCTGTCACAGGTGTGTCGCTCTATCACAGGTGTGTCGCTCTGTCACAGGTGTGTCGCTCTGTCGCAGGTGGATCGCTCTGTCGCAGGTGTGTCGCCCTGTCGCAGGTGGGTCGCTCTGTCACAGGTGTGTCGCCCTGTCACAGATGTGTCGCTCTGTCGCAGGTGTGTCGCTCTGTCACAGGTGTTTCGCTCTGTCGCAGGTGGGTCGCTCTGTCACAGGTGTGTCGCTCTGTCACAGATGTGTCGCTCTATCACAGGTGTGTCGCTCTGTCGCAGGTGGGTCGCCCTGTCACAGATGTGTCGCTCTGTCACAGGTGGGTCGCCCTCTCACAGATGTGTCGCTCTGTCACAGGTGTGTCGCTCTGTCACAGGTGTGTCGCTCTGTCACAGGTGTGTCGCTGTCACAGGTGTGTCGCTCTGTCACAGGTGGGTCGCCCTGTCACAGGTGGGTCGCCCTGTCACAGGTGGGTCGCCCGGTCACAGGTGTGTCGCCCTGTCACAGGTGGGTCGCTCTGTCACAGGTGTGTCGCCCTGTCACAGGTGTGTCGCTCTGTCACAGGTGGGTCGCCCTGTCACAGATGTGTCGCTCTGTCACAGGTGTGTCGCTCTGTCACAGGTGTGTCGCTCTGTCACAGGTGTGTCGCTCTGTCGCAGGTGGGTCGCCCTGTCACAGATGTGTCACTCTGTCACAGGTGTGTCGCTCTGTCACAGGTGTGTCGCTCTGTCACAGGTGTGTTGCTCTGTCGCAGGTGGGTCGCCCTGTCACAGATGTGTCGCTCTGTCACAGGTGTGTCGCTCTGTCACAGGTGTGTCGCTCTGTCACAGGTGTGTCGCTCTGTCACAGGTGTGTCGCCCTGTCACAGGTGGGTCGCCCTGTCACAGGTGGGTCGCCCGGTCACAGGTGTGTCGCCCTGTCACAGGTGGGTCGCTCTGTCACAGGTGTGTCGCCCTGTCACAGGTGGGTCGCCCGGTCACAGGTGTGTCGCCCTGTCACAGGTGGGTCGCCCGGTCACAGGTGTGTCGCCCTGTCACAGGTGGGTCGCTCTGTCACAGGTGTGTCGCTGTCACAGGTGTGTCGCCCTGTCGCAGGTGGGTCGCCCTGTCACAGGTGTGTCGCTCTGTCGCAGGTGTGTCGCTCTGTCGCAGGTGTGTCGCCCTGTCGCAGGTGTGTCGCTCTATCACAGGTGTGTCGCTCTGTCACAGGTGTGTCGCTCTGTCACAGGTGTGTCGCTCTGTCACAGGTGGGTCGCTCTGTCACAGGTGTGTTGCTCTGTCACAGGTGGGTCGCTCTGTCACAGGTGTGTCGCTCTGTCACAGGTGGGTCGCTCTGTCACAGGTGTGTCGCTCTGTCACAGATGTGTCGCTCTGTCACAGATGTGTCGCTCTATCACAGGTGTGTCGCTCTGTCACAGGTGGGTCGCTCTGTCACAGGTGGGTCGCTCTGTCACAGGTGTGTCGCTCTGTCACAGATGTGTCGCTCTATCACAGGTGAGTCGCTCTGTCACAGGTGTGTCGCTCTGTCACAGGTGTGTCGCTCTGTCACAGGTGTGTCGCTCTGTCACAGGTGGGTCGCTCTGTCGCAGGTGTGTCGCCCTGTCACAGATGTGTCGCTCTATCACAGGTGTGTCGCTCTGTCACAGGTGTGTCGCTCTGTCACAGGTGGATCGCTCTGTCACAGGTGTGTCGCCCTGTCGCAGGTGGGTCGCTCTGTCACAGGTGTGTCGCCCTGTCACAGATGTGTCGCTCTGTCACAGGTGTGTCGCTCTGTCACAGGTGTGTCGCTCTGTCACAGGTGTGTCGCTCTGTCACAGGTGTGTCGCCCTGTCACAGGTGGGTCGCCCTGTCACAGGTGGGTCGCCCGGTCACAGGTGTGTCGCCCTTTCACAGGTGGGTCGCTCTGTCACAGGTGTGTCGCCCTGTCACAGGTGGGTCGCCCGGTCACAGGTGTGTCGCCCTGTCACAGGTGGGTCGCCCGGTCACAGGTGTGTCGCCCTGTCACAGGTGGGTCGCTCTGTCACAGGTGTGTCGCTGTCACAGGTGTGTCGCCCTGTCGCAGGTGGGTCGCCCTGTCACAGGTGTGTCGCTCTGTCGCAGGTGTGTCGCTCTGTCGCAGGTGTGTCGCCCTGTCGCAGGTGTGTCGCTCTATCACAGGTGTGTCGCTCTGTCACAGGTGTGTCGCTCTGTCACAGGTGTGTCGCTCTGTCACAGGTGGGTCGCTCTGTCACAGGTGTGTTGCTCTGTCACAGGTGGGTCGCTCTGTCACAGGTGTGTCGCTCTGTCACAGGTGGGTCGCTCTGTCACAGGTGTGTCGCTCTGTCACAGATGTGTCGCTCTGTCACAGATGTGTCGCTCTATCACAGGTGTGTCGCTCTGTCACAGGTGGGTCGCTCTGTCACAGGTGGGTCGCTCTGTCACAGGTGTGTCGCTCTGTCACAGATGTGTCGCTCTATCACAGGTGAGTCGCTCTGTCACAGGTGTGTCGCTCTGTCACAGGTGTGTCGCTCTGTCACAGGTGTGTCGCTCTGTCACAGGTGGGTCGCTCTGTCGCAGGTGTGTCGCCCTGTCACAGATGTGTCGCTCTATCACAGGTGTGTCGCTCTGTCACAGGTGTGTCGCTCTGTCACAGGTGGATCGCTCTGTCACAGGTGTGTCGCCCTGTCGCAGGTGGGTCGCTCTGTCACAGGTGTGTCGCCCTGTCACAGATGTGTCGCTCTATCACAGGTGTGTCGCTCTGTCACAGGTGTGTCGCTCTGTCACAGGTGGATCGCTCTGTCACAGGTGTGTCGCTCTGTCACAGGTGGATCGCTCTGTCACAGGTGGGTCGCTCTGTCGCAGGTGGGTCGCTCTGTCACAGGTGTGTCGCCCTGTCACAGATGTGTCGCTCTGTCACAGGTGTGTCGCTCTGTCACAGGTGGATCGCTCTGTCACAGGTGTGTCGCCCTGTCACAGGTGGATCGCTCTGTCACAGGTGTGTCGCCCTGTCACAGGTGTGTCGCTCTGTCACAGGTGGGTCGCTCTGTCACAGATGTGTCGCCCTGTCACAGGTGGGTCGCTCTGTCACGGATGTGTCGCCCTGTCACAGGTGGGTCGCTCTGTCACAGGTGTGTCGCTCTGTCACAGGTGGGTCGCCCTGTCACAGGTGGGTCGCTCTGTCACAGGTGTGTCGCTCTGTCACAGGTGGGTCGCTCTGTCACAGGTGGGTCGCTCTGTCACAGGTGAATCGCTCTGTCACAGGTGGGTCGCTCTGTCACAGGTGGGTCGCCCTGTCACAGGTGGGTCGCCCTGTCACAGGTGGGTCGCCCTGTCACAGGTGGGTCGCCCTGTCACAGGTGGGTCGCTCTGTCACAGGTGGGTCGTTCTGTCACAGGTGGGTCGCTCTGCCACAGGTGGGTCGCTCTGTCACAGGTGGGTCGCCCTGTCACAGGTGGGTCGCTCTGTTACAGGTGGGTCGCCCTGTCACAGGTGGGTCGCTCTGTCACAGGTGGGTCGCTCTGTTACAGGTGGGTCGCCCTGTCACAGGTGGGTCGCTCTGTTACAGGTGGGTCGCCCTGTCACAGGTGGGTCGCCCTGTCACAGGTGGGTCGCTCT
This sequence comes from Procambarus clarkii, assembly GCF_040958095.1. Lineage (NCBI taxonomy): Eukaryota > Metazoa > Arthropoda > Malacostraca > Decapoda > Cambaridae > Procambarus > Procambarus clarkii. The sequence continues at coordinate 13,090,545 of NC_091188.1, forward strand.
GTCACAGGTGTGTCGCTCTGTCACAGGTGGGTCGCCCTGTCACAGGTGGGTCGCACTGTCACAGGTGGGTCGCTCTGTTACAGGTGGGTCGCCCTGTCACAGGTGGGTCGCTCTGTCACAGGTGGGTCGCTCTGTTACAGGTGGGTTGCCCTGTCACAGGTGGGTCGCTCTGTTACAGGTGGGTCGCCCTGTCACAGGTGGGTCGCTCTGTTACAGGTGGGTCGCCCTGTCACAGGTGGGTCGCTCTGTTACAGGTGGGTCGCTCTGTCACAGGTGTGTCGCTGTCACAGGTGTGTCGCTCTGTCACAGGTGTGTCGCTCTGTCACAGGTGCGTCGCTCTGTCACAGGTGGGTCGCCCTGTCACAGGTGGGTCGCTCTCTCACAGGTGTGTCACACTGTCGCAGGTGGGTCACACTGTCGCAGGTGGGTCACACTGTCGCAGGTGGGTCGCTCTGTCACAAGTGGGTCACTGTCGCAGGTGGGTCACACTGTCGCAGGTGGGTCGCCCTGTCGCAGGTGGGTCGCTCTGTCACAAGTGGGTCACTGTCGCAGGTGGGTCGCCCTGTCGCAGGTGGGTCACTGTCGCAGGTGGGTCGCCCTGTCGCAGGTGGGTCACACTGTCGCAGGTGGGTCACACTGTCGCAGGTGGGTCACACTGTCGCAGGTGGGTCTCACTGTCGCAGGTGGGTCACACTGTCGCAGGTGGGTCACACTGTCGCAGGTGGGTCACTGTCGCAGGTGGGTCACACTGTCGCAGGCGGGTCACTGTCGCAGGTGGGTCGCCCTGTCGCAGGTAGGTCACTGTCGCAGGTGGGTCACACTGTCGCAGGTGGGTCACACTGTCGCAGGTGGGTCACACTGTCGCAGGTGGGTCACACTGTCGCAGGTGGGTCACACTGTCGCAGGTGGGTCACACTGTCGCAGGTGGGTCACACTGTCGCAGGTGGGTCACGCTGTCGCAGGTGGGTCACTGTCGCAGGTGGGTCACTGTCGCAGGTGGGTCACACTGTCGCAGGTGGGTCACCCTGTCGCAGGTGGGTCACTGTCGCAGGTGGGTCACTGTCGCAGGTGGGTCACACTGTCGCAGGTGGGTCACACTGTCGCAGGTGGGTCACACTGTCGCAGGTGTGTCACACTGTCGCAGGCGGGTCACCCTGTCGCAGGTGGGTCACACTGTCGCAGGTGGGTCACTGTCGCAGGTGGGTCACACTGTCGCAGGTGGGTCACACTGTCGCAGGTGGGTCACTGTCGCAGGTGGGTCACTGTCGCAGGTGGGTCACACTGTCGCAGGTGGGTCACTGTCGCAGGTGGGTCACACTGTCGCAGGTGGGTCACTGTCGCAGGTAGGTCACACTGTCGCAGGTGGGTCACTGTCGCAGGTGGGTCACTGTCGCAGGTGGGTCACTGTCGCAGGTGGGTCACTGTCGCAGGTGGGTCACTGTCGCAGGTGGGTCACTGTCGCAGGTGGGTCACTGTCGCAGGTGGGTCACTGTCGCAGGTGCAGCAGTGTGTTGTTGCTCAAGAATCAAGAGTCTAGATGATGTAACTCCTTCCATAACCTGTGTGGGGCTGTCTGCCGTATGTACATTGATGACAGCCCGCAGATATGGTCAAAAGTGAAGAATGGACAACCACCTCTACCACAACCTTCTCTCACCCAGTCAACCTCTACCACCACTACCAGATCCCCACCCCCAGCCAACCATTACCACCTCCACCAACCACTACCACAACTTTCCCCCCCAAGCCAACCTCTACCACAACCACAACAACCCTCCTCCCAATCAACTACTACCACCACAACCCTCCCCCAATCAACCACTACCACCACAACCCCCCCCCCCCCGAACCAACCATTACCACCACAACCCTCCCCCAATCAACCACTACCACCACAACCCCCCCCCCAACCAACCACTACCACCACAACCCCCCCGAACCAACCATTACCACCACAACCCTCCTCCAACCAACCACTACCACCAACCTTCACAACAACCAACCCCTCCCCAACCACCACAACCCCACCGACCCCTCCCCCACCCCACCCACCAACCTTCCTGCGAACAACTACCCATTACCATGTATATTGGGTGATCAATTTTAGGGCAGTACTCCCTACAGAAGCCCGCGGGAACACGGCTAAAGAAACCCGTTACAAATTATCTTGACGAGAAAATTGTTTTCGAGAACACGAGGCTTTAGAGCGGCGCTTATAACCAACCACTCAACTGACGCGAAAATTGTTGCTATGGAAATTTGTTGACGTACACAAGCTCTTCAGTGACTAAATACAGGCGTGGAAAATTGTTGGAGTTGGAGGTTATTGGTTTATTAAATTGTTGGTGTTGTGGATTGGTGATGCGGGTGACTGTTGCCGCGAGAGTGTTGTTGGAGGGTTGGAGGGTTATACTGATGTTAATAATTGTTGGTGTGGGAGACTGTTGGTGTTGGAGGCTTGTGGTGTAATACATTCATGGTGTTGGAGGGAGTGTGTGTATGGGCGACTCCTAGCGTGATGCATCGTTGCAGTAGATAGTTGCTGGGTTGAGAAGTTGTTGGAGTGGGAAAAATAGACAACAAACTCCCGAGGAACGACTTAAGGACATTGTACTGGACTACGGTGAGAGAGAGAGAGAGAGAGAGATTATTATTATTATTATTAACATCTTTATTGACAAAATTAATTGCAATTTTGCCTAATCTGAGGATTTTGATAGTCTTATTAAATTGAGGATAATGCTAGTATTCACTGTCACGCAGGACAGAGGGTCATACATATGACAATAGGTCTAAACTGTAGGCTGAAGCACATATATATCATGGTTACAATCAATGTTTTAATGTGTGGATATGTGAAAACAACTTTCTATTGTGCACTGCCACACAAGGGCAGGGATGGTTATCTTGAGGTTATCTTGAGATGATTTCGGGGCTTTAGTGTCCCCGCGGCCCGGTCCTCGACCAGGCCTCCACCCCCAGGAAGCAGCCCGTAACAGCTGACTAACACCCAGGTACCTATTTACTGCTAGGTAACAGGGGCATAGGGTGAAAGAAACTTTGCCCATTGTTTCTCGCCGGCGCCTGGGATCGAACCCAGGACCACAGGATCACAAGTCCAGTGTGCTGTCCGCTCGGCCGACCGGCTCCCTGGGATGGGTTCATAAGTGATACAGCTTAGAATATAAATAAAAATTGTTCTTCATTCTTTAAAATGGACAAGCAAATTTTGGGTAAATTGTTAGGATGTCGTCCAGAACGCAGAGAGAGAGAGAGAGAGAGAGAGAGAGAGAGAGAGAGAGAGAGAGAGAGAGAGAGAGAGAGAGAGAGAGAGAGAGAGAGAGAGAGAGAGAGAGTGAGAGAGAGAGAGAGAGAGAGATCAAAACAAAGGCGCATCACGTGGCAACAACAATGCCAAGACATCAATCAAGGAGAAAGATCCTGAGAAACTGAAGAAGCACAAAGCTTACAAGTCTGAAGCCCCAAGTCTGATCCCAGTTCAGTTATAAACGACAAGATCAAACGCCTCGACCCGCCTCTCGCCCAAATGAAAACTAAATATATATATATATATACATAATATATACAACTAAATACAACTAAATATATATATATATATACAGTGGGGACTCTAAGCTTCTTTTTGGGGAGCATGAAATAAACTCCTGTGAAGGTGTCCAACAAGGTGACCCCTTAGCCCCCCTCCTTTTCTGCCTAGCTATCAAAGAGGTCACTGATAGTCTGACAAGCGAGCTAAACATCTGGTACCTGGATGATGGCACTCTAGCTGGAACTCCGGAAACCATTTTGGGGGATATAAGGAAAATCCAGGAGCAGGGAGCAGCCTTAGGCCTCATTCTCAATGCATCCAAATGTGAAATAATCTCCCGCAACCCAGACATCACTGGGCAAATACAAAATGCTCTTCCAGACATTCTCGTTGTTGAGCCACCGGACTGCACTCTCCTGGGTGCCCCCATTGGCCCACGAGCAATCGAGGAGGTCCTGGCTGCAAAAATCACTGACCTAAAGAGAATGCAGGACAGGATTGACAAGATTGATGCCCATGATGCTCTCTTTCTCCTTACAAGATGCCTGTCTCTCCCTAAGTTGACCTACTTTCTGAGATGTTCTCCATCCTACAGCAGCCCTAAGTTAAATGTGTATGACACCCTTCTGAGGTCCATGCTGGTGAAAGTCCTGAACCTGCCATTGGACGACTCTCAGTGGGAGCAAGCAACCCTTCCTGTAAGACTCGGCGGCCTTGGTGTCCGCACAGCCTCCCAAATTGCTCTACCAGCCTTCCTTTCCTCCTCTCATGCATCGCACGACCTCGTCAGAGATATTTTACCTGCAACCCTGAGAGATTCAGCAGGAATACACGATCCTGCTTTCACTGAATGTTCAAATCAGTGGAATGTTCTTGCAGCCCCAGAAACCATTATAGAGCCAACAAAACAACACAAACAGTCCGGCTGGGACCACCCTCTAGTGGAAAAAGTAGCTGATGCCATGCTAAGCGTCGCAACATCAGACAAGGAGAAAGCCCGCCTCAGAGCAGTTCGTGCCCCCCATGCAGGAGACTTCCTCCTGGCAGTACCCATGTCTGCAATGGGCACGCGCCTAGATCCAGAATCCCTTCGTGTAGCAGTGGCCCTCCGCCTTGGTGCCCCAATTCACACTGAATACAAGTGTATTTGCAACAGGGTGGAAGCAGACCAATACGGACTGCATGGGTTGCATTGCGGAAGCACAAAGGGCTGGCATGCAAGACACAACGAGGTCAATGACATCATCAAGAGAAGCCTCGTCTCAGCTGGGTGCCCAGCGGAGAGAGAACCTCGCATCCTAGGGGTCCAAAACCCGGATTTCCCAGCACTTCGCCCTGATGGCATCACCATATACTCATGGAAGGAGGGTAGACAGTTGGTGTGGGACTACACATGTGTATCCACCCTGGCTGACACCTATGTACACTTCGGAGCTGATCAAGCAGGTGGGGCGGCCAACCACAGGGAAACAGCAAAATCACTCAAGTACAGGCGACTGGAAGGTCAATACCTCTTTGTTCCCATAGCGTCTGAGACGCATGGCCCCTGGGGCAAGAGTGCCTTGGGATTTCTCAAGGAATTGGGGTCCAAGCTCATTGACGTCACCAGAGACCCAAGGGCTTCCAGTTTTTTATTTCAGCGTCTCAGTGTGGCGATCCAGAGGGGAAATGCTTGCTGCGTCCTCGGTTCCTGTCCAGAAGCGGAGGAGCTTCAAGAGATCCATAACCTTTAGGCATTTGTCTTGTATGTTTTGTAACCTTTAAATACACAATAAAGGAAAAAAAAAAAAGGGAAGGGGGTGGTAGGAGAAAAGCACACAGAAACTGTATTGGAGGGAATACACATTCCCTCCAATGCGTTATGTGTGGTTTCCTCCGAGGCTATGGGTCCCCCTTCTTCCAGCCAGAGGTGGTACTCCCTTCCCTATTAAAAAAAAAAAAAAAAAAAATATATATATATATATATATATATATATATATATATATATATATATATATATATATATATATATATATATATATATATATATATTGTTTGAAGACCATGACCTCAGAGACCAGATGGTAATGTAGGCGATTCACCAAGACAGTCAACAGCAGGCGGTGTAAACTATGACTTGCAGAGAGTTAGCGCCGTGGTCCACGCAGCTCGAAGGTTTAATCCGTTTATTTGTGGAATCTGATCCCTTGAAGCAGATGGCGCCACCCTGCGGCCCGACCAACAGACAGGCGCGTCTGGGACAACACTGACGGTCACCACAACACTGACGGTCACCACAACACTGACGGTCACCACAACACTGACGGTCACCACAACACTGACGGTCACCACAACAACACAGACGGATATTTCCGCGGTGAAGGTGGCGACCAGTGGGCAACACTGCGAGGGGGGGGGGGAGTACTCACCTAGTTGTGCTTGCGGGGGTTGAGCTTTGCTCTTTCGGCCCGCCTCTCAACTGTCAATCAACTGTTACTAACTATTCCCCCCCCCACACACAGGAAGCAGCCCGTAACAGCTGTTTAACTCCCAGGTACCTATTGTTTGAAGAGTGGGTTGGACATGTTTATGAGTGGGATTGGGTGGTTACAGATAGGAGCTGCCTCGTATGGGCCAATAGGCCTTCTGCAGTTACCTTGTTCTTATATTCTTATGTTCTATTTACTGCTAGGTAACAGGGACATTCAGGGTGAAAGAAACTTTGCCCATTTGTTTCTGCCTGGTCCGGGAATCGAACCCCGGCTACAGAATTACAAGTCCTGCACGCTGTCCACTCAGCTACCAGACCTCTGTGTATGTGTCTGTGTGTTCTCACCAAGTTGTACTTACCTAGTTGTGCTTACAGGGGTTGAGCTATGGCTCTTTGGTCCCGCCTCTCAACGGTCCTGAGCCTACTGGGCTCTATCATATCTACATTTGAAACTGTGTATGGAGTCAGCCTCCACCACATCACTTTCTAGTGCATTCCATTTATTAACTACTCTGACACTGAAAAAATAATGTCTCTGTGGTTCATTTGGGCACTAAGTTTCTACCTTTGTCCTCTTGTTCGTGTCCCACCCGTGCTGAAGAGTTTGTCTTTGTCCACCCTGTTAATTCCCCTGAGAATTTTGTAGGTGGTTATCATGTCTCCTCTTACTCTTCTGTTTTCCAGGGACGTGAGGTTCAGCTCCCTTAATCTTTCCTCGTAGCTCATAACTCTCAGTTCCGGGACGAGCCTGGTGGCATACCGCTGAATCTTCTAAAAAATTTGTCTTGTATTTAACTAAGTATGGACTCCAGGATGGAGCTGTATATTCCAGGATTGGTCTGACATAGGTGGTATACAGGGTCCTGAACGATTCCTTACACAAGTTTCTAAAGGAAGTTCTTATGTTAGCTAACCTAGCATATGCCGCTGATGATATCCTTTTGATGTGGGCCTCTTGGGACAGGTTCCGTGTGATATCAACCCTCAGATCTTTCTCTCCATTTGACTCTTGCAGGTTTTCACCTCCCAGATGGTACCTAGTGTTCAGCCTTCTGCTCCCTTTGCCTAATTTCATTATTTTCATTATTATTTCATTATTTCCTGGGTTGAACTTCAGTAGCCATTTTCTAGACCATTCCTCCAGTTTGTCCAGGTCGTCATGTAGTCTCTGTCCATCCTGTGTGTCATTATCTGTCATATCCCATATCTGCTCTGTTGTGTGTGTGTGTGTGTGTGTGTGTGTATGTGTGTGTGTGTGTGTGTGTGTGTGTGTGTGTGTGTGTGTGTGTGTGTGTGTGTGTGTGTGTGTGGGAGACCTGGTTGTAAACCAATTGGTGGGTCGTGTTTCAGGGAAAACTAGTTGGGCAGGGCTTCAGAAGCTGTAAGCCAGGAGTCTGACGCACCTGTAACTACAGTACACACACACCTGAAACTGTAACTTGTTATCACAATGCTTCTCACTATAAATACCTCAAGAGGTGCAATTAACGAAGAGGCTCATTAGCCCCAGTGAGAGTGTCGACAAGACTCCACAACTCCACCCAGCCATTGTGTCGACCGGATAAGTTAAACCAACTCTGGTCACGTATCCGGCCCGGCGCCTGCTGACGGTCCCCACTTAAGGCAGCAGCTTGACCTGCCAGCATTATGGATGAGGTGATGGATGAGCTCCTCCGCCGATGACTTCATCCACACTGGCCACCTGCAGGCATGGCTGACAGCACTGGTCACTAGTGGGGCTATGGTCTACCTCACTACCATGTACTCTAATGTACTGATGACAGCTGACGTTATACCAGCCAAAAACCAGCATGTTTTCTCTCGCTACCATCCCGTCTGTCCTTCACTATGAGGCCGCTCATATCAAACATCGCATTTTTAACGGAATCGACTAACCCGTTAAAAAATGCGATGGAGTAAAACAAATTAAACCATCGCAATAATGACGTTATTTTAATCATTGTCTAGTCAGGTGGACTGGTTGGGTTGGTACGTCTCCAGTTAGAGGAAATAGTTGGATTGATTAAGATGCGAGCCAGCGTGGAGGAGCCCGTCTTGTGCTCTACCAGTTGTCAGTAACAAGGTGTCGTCAACCAAAGGTTCACATGATACACTCAACCTTACCACCACCCAAGAGAGTGCTGAGCTGGTTGTGCCCGGGAACTATAGCCTCCGCCAATTGATATCACGATTTTAGTTGCTTAAGACGAAAGTTTTTTTTTAAATATATAACATTGAAAAGCATCAGAGAAGTGAGCGGATTTCTTCTATCAAAGTTTGAGCTATGAGTTCGGGGGAGACTGTTCCAGTCTGTCAGGCCTCCCCCAGCGGCGCCCCCTAGCGGTGCCCCCCGCGGTGCCCCCCGCGGTGCCCCCCAGCGGTGCCCCCAGCGGCGGTGCCCCCAGCGGTGCCCCCCAGCGGCGCCCCCCAGCGGTGCCCCCCAGCGGTGCCCCCAGCGGCGCCTCCAGCGGTGCCCCCAGCAGCGCCCCCAGCGGTGTCCCCAACAACACCACCAGCGGTGCCCCCCGCGGTGCCCCCCGCGGCAACCCCCCCAGCGGCGCCCCCAGCAGCGCCCCTAGCGGCGCCCCCAGCAGCGCCCCTAGCGGTGCCCCCCTCAATAATCAGTAGCTATCAGTACGGGCTCCAGGTGGCCGCCAGACTGCTTCATGACCTTCACTGGAACTTCAGGTCCTGGTTTTTGCATCGAACCCAACACTCCCCAACACTCCTCCAACACTCCCCAACACCCCTCCAACCCTCCCCAACACCCCTCCAACCCTCCCCAACACCCCTCCAACCCTCCCCAACACTCCCCAACACCCCTCCAACCCTCCCCAACACCCCTCCAACCCTCCCCAACACCCCTCCAACACTCCCCAACACCCCTCCAACACTCCCCAACACTCCCCAACACCCCTCCAACCCTCCCCAACACTCCCCAACACCCCTCCAACCCTCCCCAACACTCCCCAACACCCCTCCAACCCTCCCCAACACTCCCCAACACCCCTCCAACACCCCTCCAACCCTCCCCAACACCCCTCCAACACTCTCCAACACTCCCCAACACCCCTCCAACCCTCCCCAACACTCCTCCAACCCTCCCCAACACTCCCCCACACTCCTCCAACACTCCCCAACACTCCCCAACACTCCCCAACACCCCTCCAACCCTCCCCAACACTCCCCAACACCCCTCCAACCCTCCCCAACACTCCCCAACACCCCTCCAACCCTCCCCAACACTCCCCAACACCCCTCCAACACTCCCCAACACTCCCCAACACCCCTCCAACACTCCCCAACAATCCCCAACACCCCTCCAACCCTCCCCAACACTCCTCAACACCCCTCCAACCCTCCCCAACACTCCCCAACACCCCTCCAACCCTCCCCAACACTCCCCAACACCCCTCCAACCCTCCCCAACACTCCTCCAACACTCCCCAATACTCCCCAACACCCCCCAACACCCCTCCAACACTCCCCAACACTCCCCAACACCCCCCAACACTCCCCAACACTCCTCCAACACCCCTCCAACCCTCCCCAACCCTCCCCAACACTCCCCAATACTCCCCAACACCCCCCAACACTCCCCAACTCTTCCCAACACTCCCCAATACTCCCCAACACCCCCAACACTCCCCAACCCTCCCCAACACTCCCCAACTCTTCCCAACACTCCCCAACCCTCCCAAACACTCCCCAACTCTTCCCAACACTCCCCAATACTCCCCAACACCCCCAACACTCCCCAACCCTCCCCAACACTTCCCAACACTCCCCAACCCTCCCCAACACTCCCCAACTCTTCCCAACACCCCCCAACACTCCCCAACCTTCCCCAACTCTTCCCAACCCTCCCCAACTCTTCCCAACACTCCCCAACCCTCCCCAACACTCCCCAACTCTTCCCAACACTCCCCAACCCTCCCCAACACTCCCCAACTCTTCCCAACACTCCCCAACCCTCCCCAATACTCCCCAACACCCCCCCAACACTCCCCAACTCTTCCCAATACTCCCCAACCCTTCCCAACACTCCCCAACTCTTCCTAACACCCCCCAACACTCCCCAACTCTTCCCAACACTCCCCAACACTCCCCAACTCTTCCCAACACTCCCTAACATTCCCCAACTCTTCCCAACACCCCCCAACACTCCCCAACTCTTCCCAACACTCTCCAACACCCCCAACACTCCCCAACATCCCCAACACCCCCAACACTCCCCAACACCCCTCCAACACTCCCCAACAATCCCCAACACCCCTCCAACCCTCCCCAACACTCCTCAACACCCCTCCAACCCTCCCCAACACTCCCCAACACCCCTCCAACCCTCCCCAACACTCCCCAACACCCCTCCAACCCTCCCCAACACTCCCCAACACTCCTCCAACACTCCCCAATACTCCCCAACACCCCCCAACACCCCTCCAACACTCCCCAACACTCCCCAACACCCCCCAACACTCCTCCAACACCCCTCCAACCCTCCCCAACACTCCCCAATACTCCCCAACACCCCCCAACACTCCCCAACTCTTCCCAACACTCCCCAATACTCCCCAACACCCCCAACACTCCCCAACCCTCCCCAACACTCCCCAACTCTTCCCAACACTCCCCAACCCTCCCAAACACTCCCCAACTCTTCCCAACACTCCCCAATACTCCCCAACACTCCCCAACCCTCCCCAACACTTCCCAACACTCCCCAACCCTCCCCAACACTCCCCAACTCTTCCCAACACCCCCCAACACTCCCCAACCTTCCCCAACTCTTCCCAACCCTCCCCAACTCTTCCCAACACTCCCCAACCCTCCCCAACACTCCCCAACTCTTCCCAACACTCCCCAACCCTCCCCAACACTCCCCAACTCTTCCCAACACTCCCTAACATTCCCCAACTCTTCCCAATACTCCCCAACCCTTCCCAACACTCCCCAACTCTTCCTAACACCCCCCAACACTCCCCAACTCTTCCCAACACTCCCCAACTCTTCCCAACACTCCCCAACCCTCCCCAACACTCCCCAACTCTTCCCAACACTCCCCAACCCTCCCCAATACTCCCCAACACCCCCCCAACACTCCCCAACTCTTCCCAATACTCCCCAACCCTTCCCAACACTCCCCAACTCTTCCTAACACCCCCCAACACTCCCCAACTCTTCCCAACACTCCCCAACTCTTCCCAACACTCCCCAACACCCCCAACACTCCCCAACATCCCCAACACCCCCAACACTCCCCAACACCCCCAACACCCTCCCCAACACTCCCCAACACCCACCAACACTCCCCTACACTCCTCAACACCCCCAACACTCCCCAACACCCTCCCCAACACTCCCCAACACTCCCCAACACTCCCCAACACCCCCAACACTCGCCAACATCCCCAACACCCCCAACACTCCCCAACACCCCCAACACCCTCCCCAACACTCCCCAACACCCTCCCCAACACTCCCCCAACACTCTCCCCAACACCCCCAACACCCTCCCCAACACCCCCAACACCCTCCCCAACACCCCCAACACCCTCCCCAACACTCCCCAACACCCTCCCCAACACTCCCCAACACTCCCCAACACCCTCCCCAATACTCCCCAACAACCCCAATGCTCCCCAACACCCCCAACACCCTCCCCAATACTCCCCAACACCCTCCCCAACACACCCCAACACTCCCCAACACCCCCAACACTCCCCAACACCCTCCCCAACACTCCCCAACACCCCCCAACACTCCCCAACACTTCCCAACACCCCCCAACACTCCCCAACACCCTCCCCAACACCCCCCAACACTCCCCAACACTCCCCCAACACCCCCCAACACTCCCAACACCCCCCAACACCCTCCCCAACACTCCCCCAACACCCCCCAACACTCCCCAACACCCTCCTCAACACTCCCCAACACCCCCAACACTCCCCAACAACCCCAATACTCCCCAACACTCCCCAACACCCTCCCCAACACTCCCCAACACCCCCAACACTCCCCAACACCCTCCCCAACACTCCCCAACACCCACCAACACTCCCCTACACTCCTCAACACCCTCCCCAACACTCCCCAACACCCTCCCCAACACCCTCCCCAACACTCCCCAACACTCCCCAACACCCCCAACACTCCGCAACACCCCCAACACTCCCCAACATCCCCAACACCCCCAACACCCCCAACACCCTCCCCAACACTCCCCAACACCCTCCCCAACACCCCTAACACTCCCCAACACCCCCAACACCCTCCCCAACACTCTCCCCAACACCCCCAACACCCTCCCCAACACTCCCCAACACCCCCAACACCCTCCCCAACACCCCCAACACTCCCCAACACCCCCAACACTCCCCAACACCCCCAACACTCCCCAACACCCCCAACACCCTCCCCAACACCCCCAACACCCTCCCCAACATTCCCCAACACTCCCCAACACTCCCCAACACCCTCCCCAACACTTCCCAACACTCCCCAACAACCCCAATGCTCCCCAACACTCCCCAACACCCCCAACACCCTCCCCAATACTCCCCAACACCCTCCCCAACACACCCCAACACTCCCCAACACCCCCCAACACCCCCAACACTCCCCAACACCCTCCCCAACACTCCAAAACACCCCCCAACACTCCCCAACACTTCCCAACACCCCCCAACACTCCCCAACACCCTCCCCAACACCCCCAACACTCCCCAACACCCTCCCCAACATTTCCCAACACCCTCCCCAACACTCCCCAACACCCTCCCCAACATTTCCCAACACCCTCCCCAACATTTCCCAACACCCTCCCCAACACTCCCCCAACACTCCCCAACATCCCCAACACCCCCAACACTCCCCAACACACTCTCCAATGCCCTCCTCAACACTCCCCAACACCCCCCAACACCCTCCCCAACACCCCCAACACTCCCCAACAACTCCAATACTCCCCAACACTCCCCAACACCCCCCAACACCCTCCCCAACACCCCCAACACTCCCCAACAACCCCAACACTCCCCAACACCCCCAACACTCCCCAACACCCCCAACACTCCCCAACACCCCCAACACCCTCCCCAACGCTCCCCAACACACTCCCCAACACCCCCAACACTCCCCAACACTCCCCAACACACTCCCCAACACCCCCAACACTCCCCAACACTCCCCAACACCCCCAACACTCCCCAACACTCCCCAACACCCTCCCCAACGCGACACACACCACCAGTCTTCTATAAAACTCATCCACATAATTACAGAACCAATAATCAATGGAAGCCGCTTGGAAGCTTTGTCGGAGACGTGTACTGGGTGTAGTGTGTATTGGGTGTACTGGGTGTACTGTGTGCTGGGTGTACTGTGTACTGGGTGTAGAGTGTACTGGGTGTAGTGTGTACTCGGTGTACTGTGTACTGGGTGTAGTGTGTACTGGGTGTACTGTGTGCTGGGTGTTCTGTGTACTGGGTGTAGAGTGTACTGGGTGTAGTGTGTACTCGGTGTACTGTGTACTGGGTGTAGTGTGTACTGGGTGTACTGTGTGCTGGGTGTACTGTGTACTGGGTGTAGAGTGTACTGGGTGTACTGTGTACTGGGTGTAGAGTGTACTGGGTGTAGAGTGTACTGGGTGTAGTGTGTACTCGGTGTACTGTGTACTGGGTGTAGTGTGTACTGGGTGTAGAGTGTACTGGGTGTACAGTGTACTGGGTGTTGAGTGTACTCGGTGTAGAGTGTACTGGGTGTACTGTGTACTGGGTGTAGAGTGTACTGGGTGTAGAGTGTACTGTGTACTGGGTGTAGAGTGTACTGGGTGTAGTGTGTACTCGGTGTACTGTGTACTGGGTGTAGTGTGTACTGGGTGTAGAGTGTACTGGGTGTACAGTGTACTGGGTGTTGAGTGTACTCGGTGTAGTGTGTACTGGGTGTTGAGTGTACTGGGTGTAATGTGTGTACTGACTTGTGAGAGTTTGGTCCACCAGGCTGTTGCTTGGAGCGGCCCGCAGGCCCACATACCCACCACAGCCCGGTTGGTCCGGCACTCCTTGGAGGAATAAATCTAGTTTCCTCTTGAAAATGTCCACGGTTGTTCCGGCAATATTTCTTATGCTTGCTGGGAGGACGTGTAGAGGACAATGGTGTAGAGTGCACTGAGTGCAATGTGAACTGGGTGTAAAGTGTACAGGGTGTAGTGTGTACTGGGTGTAGAGTGTACTGGGTGTAATGTGTGTGTTCACCGGGTGTAGTGTGTACTGGGTGTTGAGTGTACTGGGTGTAGTGTGTACTGGGTGTTGAGTGTACTGGGTGTAGTGTAGTAACACCTGTATCACCTCAAAACTGTAACAAGTGTTGCGGCGCTTTACACAACACTCAGTACTCTCCCTGTTTACCAAACACCTGTTTACCAAACACCTGTTTACCTAACACCTGTTTACCAAACACCTATTTCCTTCAATATAGATTTATTCTAAATCTATAGTGAAGGAATTAATCCTCTGAATTGTATAATTCAGGAGAATTATACAATTTTATTATTTGTATTTTTTTATGGGAGAATATATTTTATTAAATAATGAAAGAGCGGAGGCCAATGGTTGACCTCAGCGCGGCACTGTAGTGTGAACAGTGACGGAGACCCTTCACTACACAGTCACTATTGGTAATCCAGGAATTGGTACTCACAGTAAGTTGAGACGGCCCTTCATCTCTTCACAAATGTCTCTACCCCCTCCCTCACCTTACATACTCTCGTGGCCCCTCACTCACTGTACTGTGTACAGTGAGGGAGGACAGTGAGGGGCCATCCCCTCACTGTCCCTCTGTTTCCACCTCCTCCTCACCACCTTCCCCAACAGGTGGGTTTTGAGGGTACCTTGTTTTGCTCTGTTTATCAACTTCAGCTTACGTTACTATTCTTGTTTTCCAACTTGACACATAACACATAGTTTGTTACCTACAAAGCTTTACCTATTACGCTCTGTTGCTCAACTTGTGTCAGCAACACAGCAACTTTCTTTTAATAAGAAAATCCCCGCAAGCTGTGTACATTCAAGAACTTAAGCCTCATATAAGCTTCTGCCGTCCCTGCTGTGAAGAAGGTGTGAGATTCACAGACAGGCTCTAAGTTTCTTGGCTGTCTGGCTTGCTAGGTTAAATTTATTTATTTATTTATTTATTTATATATATACATAAGGTACATTGGGATTGTTAGGATACATAATATAGTAATTATAATCTTGTAAAGCCACTAGTACGCGCAGCGTTTCGGGCAGAAACGTACGTTATTAAGCACGTGACCCTTTCATGGTCAGTGAGGAGTCTAACCTCATTCCCAAGATGTCAACTTCGTCGCTGAACACTACTAGGTTTTAGCCTCTCATTTGTGTACCCGTCTCAGTTGCAATATCACACTGTCTGATCATCAACGTCTGTCTTTTATTCCGCAAATGTAACATGCATCACCATCCCAAGGAAGATCAGTTGCAAGTTTAGTGATTAATGAGCCTCGTAGTAGTTGATATTTCTTTTTCACATGAAAAGGTTCGAATGCTGTAGATCGAGAGAGATCGAGAGAGATCGAGAGAGATCGAGAGAGAGAGAGAGAGAGAGAGAGAGAGAGAGAGAGAGAGAGAGAGAGAGAGAGAGAGAGAGAGAGAGAGAGAGAGAGAGAGAGAGAGAGAGAGAGAGAGAGAAATTGGATCATAGATTTCAGGACAATCAGTGCGTGCTTGGCAGATTCGTGCATGTCCATCTGCCCGCCTGCCTGTCTGTGGATCCACACGGCTGACAGTCTGTCTGCATTCGTGTCTTCCTCCCTGTTTACCTGTCAGCTAGTTACGTACCTGCCTGCCTGGCTACCTGTCAACCAGTTACCTACCTGCCAACCATTAACTACCTGCCCGCCTGTCTTGTTCACGTGACGGTATTGGTGGGTGAGGTGACAGAAGGTTTCAAGCTGAAATCTAGTGGGTAAGGTGGGTAATCTTTCTGAAATCTAGTGGGTAAGGTAACCTCAAGGAGGCGCCTGCCTTGTGTGCGGGCCTGAGGGCCTGCCACCAGCCCGCCAGCTTCTCCAAGCGGGCAGAGTCCACACCGGCGCCTTCACCAATATTTATAAAGTTTAACACCTGAATCAGCAGTCGTTGAGTCAATATTTTGCCGCGGCCTTCTGCCCTGCGGGGGGGGGGGGGGGAGAGGGGAGGAGAGAGAGGGGGGAAGAAAAGAGGGAGGGAAAGAGAAGGGGATATGATGGGAGGGGATAATGGGAGGGGGAGGGGGAGAAATTGGAATTCCACAAGTATGGCTTTCGATTACGAGGATGTTTTCTGCTGTACTATACAATGTTACTTTGAGCTGGCAGACCTCTGAAAGGGGAGATGAAGCATCGCGTTCTCCTCAATACTACATCGCATTTTCACTTCTATGTTTCCCCCCTTCGACCAAAAGCTAATGTACTAAACATCAGAGCGATTCGTGATTCGTGTCCCGTTTTGTATTGGTGGGTCCTCGGGAAGGTTAGGTTTGGGCACAGTATACAAGAGTTTAGTGAGGTTAGGAACGCTCTGGAGAACGCGCAGGACAAGGAGAGCAGTAATACTGACAGTAATGAAGGTGAAGGAAAGACCCAATATATGTGTAAGTGTAATCAAACCAAACTCCTAGAATGCTCATCAGAACATTGTATACACTAAAGAGTGTAGGTTACATCCGAGATTGTGTTTTTTAATACATACATTGGGACTTTCCTTGACCTTAATTGAAACTCTAGAACATTGTAGTAAGTTTCTTCAATGACAGTAATGTACTCCAAGATAACCTGACGACTCGGGACGACGCTGTTCAGGAACACCATCTTATTTGCCCGAAACGCTTTGCGTAATAGTGGCTTTAGGCATTGTATGTACTAGCTCTATCTATAAAGCCAACAAACTTTGTAAAATCTCTTTATGTATGTACCTTACCTAAATAAAAATTATTATTATTATTATTATTATTATATTATATATTGAGTGAAATTTCTTGGCCTCCGCCGTGGTCTGTTTTTATTATGACTCTTTACAGAGGGTGGCGGCCGGCAGTTAGGGTGGTGTGGGCCCCGGACACCACGACCAGTTGGCGCCACGTGAACCCACCAATCAGAGCCGCCGGCGGCCCCCACCACCCAGGGAACGTTTTCCCAAATAATCAAGGTCGGCGTCAGTGTTGGCTCACAGAGCAGTGTGGCCCGTCAGTGTTGGCTCACAGAGCAGTGTGCCCCGTCAGTGTTGGCTCACAGAGCAGTGTGGCCCGTCAGTGTTGGCTCACAGAGCAGTGTGGCCCGTCAGTGTTGGCTCACAGAGCAGTGTGCCCCGTCAGTGTTGGCTCACAGAGCAGTGTGGCCCGTCAGTGTTGGCTCACAGAGCAGTGTGGCCCGTCAGTGTTGGCTCACAGAGCAGTGTGCCCCGCCAGTGTTGGCTCACAGAGCAGTGTGGCCCGTCAGTGTTGGCTCACAGAGCAGTGTGCCCCGTCAGTGTTGGCTCACAGAGCAGTGTGGCCCGTCAGTGTTGGCTCACAGAGCAGTGTGCCCCGTCAGTGTTGGCTCACAGAGCAGTGTGGCCCGTCAGTGTTGGCTCACAGAGCAGTGTGGCCCATCAGTGTTGGCTCACAGAGCAGTGTGGCCCGTCAGTGTTGGCTCACAGAGCAGTGTGCCCCGCCAGTGTTGGCTCACAGAGCAGTGTGGCCCGTCAGTGTTGGCTCACAGAGCAGTGTGCCCCGCCAGTGTTGGCTCACAGAGCAGTGTGGCCCGTCAGTGTTGGCTCACAGAGCAGTGTGGCCCGTCAGTGTCGGCTCACAGAGCAGTGTGGCCCGTCAGTGTTGGCTCACAGAGCAGTGTGCCCCGTCAGTGTTGGCTCACAGAGCAGTGTGGCCCGTCAGTGTTGGCTCACAGAGCAGTGTGGCCCGTCAGTGTTGGCTCACAGAGCAGTGTGGCCCGTCAGTGTCGGCTCACAGAGCAGTGTGGCCCGTCAGTGTTGGCTCACAGAGCAGTGTGCCCCGTCAGTGTTGGCTCACAGAGCAGTGTGGCCCGTCAGTGTCGGCTCACAGAGCAGTGTGGCCCGTCAGTGTTGGCTCACAGAGCAGTGTGCCCCGTCAGTGTTGGCTCACAGAGCAGTGTGCCCCGTCAGTGTTGGCTCACAGAGCAGTGTGGCCCGTCAGTGTTGGCTCACAGAGCAGTGTGGCCCGTCAGTGTCGGCTCACAGAGCAGTGTGCCCCGTCAGTGTTGGCTCACAGAGCAGTGTGGCCCGTCAGTGTTGGCTCACAGAGCAGTGTGGCCCGTCAGTGTTGGCTCACAGAGCAGTGTGGCCCGTCAGTGTCGGCTCACAGAGCAGTGTGCCCCGTCAGTGTTGGCTCACAGAGCAGTGTGCCCCGTCAGTGTTGGCTCACAGAGCAGTGTGGCCCGTACACTGCTGCTCCTCGTGGCCACACAAGTGCTCGCCAGGCGTCAAGAAGTAATGGTCCGGGAAAATGTCATTACATTTATTTGATGGGATAAATGATGGGATCACCGTTGGGTAAATATTTCTATAGTGTTATGAGCTGCTTGTCTTCGTGGGTGTTCAATGAACAGATTGTGCGTTAGACATTTATGATGAGATAATTATACTTAAGAATGCTTCAGGGGAAGATTAATGCCTTAGTGTACATAAGAAAAAGGAAAGAATTATTATAGTTTAGATTAGTGTCGGCATTTGAAATCTTGCCTGATTCATGTGATGGACTTTTTGATGTAATGAATCATCTAGCAGTGTATATATGTATATATAAATATGAGGGTAATATAGTCGAGGTGAATTTTAAAGATCTTCTTTTAGCCTTGTAATTTTCCCCAGTCATCATCATGAGGGCCAGCCATAGTGCCACACATGACAATGGGCCACGCTGGTAGATTTAAATGCTCTGATAATGCTATACGAAAGCCTCCACGCGGGAAATTAAATACCACTACTACTATGCTGGAGTTTGATCCAAGTCTTGGTATGTACTATCGACTAGTTCAATCCCAGCAACACCACCACCACCAATACCAACCTTTCAGAGAACACAAACAGTAACATTTGCGAGAGTCTGCACACACGGTAATACATAGACTGACTAAGACTGGGAGTAATTACTCCCAACACTGTACCATGTGTGACAGTGGTTAGTGATGTGGTGTGTGTTTGGTTTACAGGGGTTACAGGGAGGGGGTGTTGTGGGGTTTACAGGGAGGGTGTGTGTGAGGGAGATCAGGTGGAGGGAGAGGGAGGGAATTATCAGGGGAAAGCACTAAGCCATTACGACTATATAGTACTGGGAATGGATCAGGATAAGATTTGGAATGAGACATCTGCATCTCTCGCTTCATGCAGGTTGGCATTCAATCCCCGATTGTCCAAGTGGTTGGGCACCATTCCTGTCCCCCGACCCATCCCAAATCCTAATCCTGACCCCTTCCAAGTGCTATATAGTCGTAATGACTTGGCGCTCTCTCCTGATAGTTCCCTTCCCTTCTCTTTGGGAGACTTATGAGGGTGTGTGGGAGAGGCCTGAGCACAGGGTCGACCCGGGCACCGCCGGGTAGCCCATCTAGTAACATGGGAGCAGGGAGTAACATGGGATTAGGAAGTATATTCCCATAGTCTTGGCGTGACCCCAATACTCTTTAACAAAGTGCGAGCAGTATAGACCCAATATTTTCTATCTCGTTTCTTTCACTAACACTGCAAGAGGCTGTGGACCAGGATCAGTGGTCCAGACGAGACCTCACCCAGGCCTCAACCCGTTCTCGCACTTTCGGATAGTCAATATTGACTTATTAAATACGTGCATATGTGATTAGGTAAGGTCGGTGTTTTCTATGAAGCTTTTCAAGGTAAACTAAAATATTCACAATAAATTAGTATGTCACATATGCACTTATTAAATAAGTCAATATTGACTATCCGAAAGTGCGAGAACGGGTTGCAGGCCTGGAAGGGCTGGCCGCCCCTGTTGTGAAGAGCTCCATACGCTTCATCCTATCATTTTTGTTGCAGACATTTTGGCCTTCACTACACTATATGTGATTCTTAAACACGGAAAAATAACTAATCTCTTCTTTTTTTTCCAATTCAATAAATCATTAATGGGTTTTAAGCCGCATTGAGTCCCACAGGAACTGCCAGCAGTGACCAGCCACCCGTGCAGGTGGGCCAATCAGCTTACGGCTACTGTACCAATTAGGTTTATTGATTGGAGGGATGATATATGAATATGTGTGTGTGTGACGTTTCCAGCCGAGAGGTGGAGGGGGCAAGGTGATAAGCTCTAAATCATTCATCTGTTTGTAATTTTAAAAGAGTAATATTAGCTGTAGTTAATTTATATAGTTATTAAAAAAAAATTACCTTAAATTTGCCCTTTAACTTGGCTCCAATAATTATACAAGCAATTCTGCGAACATTCTCAATTTGCCAACAATTTAGCACAAGTTCCGAATGGCATTTGAGTACAATTGAACGTCATCCCATCTACGACCTGGCAGTCTGCATGACGGTAGTGGAGCAGGTGACGGGTGTGGCGGCGATGATCTGGTAGTCACTGTTTACTTATCAAGGCCTCAGCGTTCTGTTCCACTTTGCACGCACCAGTCAAACCTTCAATTGACACAATATTGATCCATAAAGTGAGGGACACTCAATACCTTCCCCCTGGTGCACCCCCTTCCCCCTCCTTTAACTCTCACTATACGCTCTCTCCCCTTCCCATTATCTTTCTCCATGCCTCTGTCTTTCTCCCCACTTCTCTTTTTCTCCCTGCCTTTCTTTCTTCCTGCCTCTTTCTCTTCTGCCTCTCTTTCTCTCTCCCTTCATCTCTTGTCTCCCTGCCGCTCTCTCTCTCTCTCTCCCTGCCCCCATCTCTCTCTATCCCTGCCTCTCTCTCTATTCCTGCCTTTCTCTTTCTCCCTGCCTCTCTCTCTCTTTCTCACTGCCTCTCTCTCTCTCTCTCCCTCTGCCTCTCGTTCTTCCTGCTCTCTCTCCCTGTCTCTCGCAGTGGACAAAAAATGCTTGACTAACGTTCAATTAACGTCGCTAACAGCTGGAAAATCTATTTTAACACTACGGACAATGACGATCACATTTCATACATCGGAGGAGTCGCTGGGATGTGGACTAGGTGATCCTTCTTTAAGACAGGCATGGGAGGTTCGACACCCCAACTACCCTATGACACTCCTCATACAGTCACAAATCACCCTGCAAAGTTTGGTGAGGCAAGCTGCAAGCATTTGGCCCCAACCCCGAACATTTATAGATATGAAATAATATCCCACTGATTGGAAAAAAAGAAGAAAAGTAGATGTTTTGATCCCAAGCCGGCACCCTCTTCAGCAGTGAGCATGAACGAGAGCGGTAGCTGCTCATATTGTGTCAACAAAGGTTAGTATTACATTAACATGTGAAACCGATCAAAAAATTATATGGGATGATTTTTGTAGAACTTATCCTCAACATTATAGCTTCCAAAGTAAAAATAAATCTACTTAAATAATTATCCATACAAATGTAATACCTCCTCCAGAACAATGGTTACCACATGTGGTGAGTGGTTATGTAACAAGGTCACTACCTAATACTAGATTGGACCGCTAGCCACCGTGGAGTGAGGAAGTGTCGCCTGACCTCTCCGGAGGTTGGTGGTGGCTTGCCGCTTTGGTCGCCAGGGTGTGTGGGTATTTCTGCCCTCCCTGCATTTGCCGTCAAGTGGTGCCTGGGTGTTCGTCGGTGACTCTCCGTGATGGGGGGACCTCTTCTCCCTGATGTGTATGTGCACTCTGTATGTGCCTGGAATTTTCTGGTCGTGCCGGGTATCCTAAGGTTGAACTTGTAATGTGTGACATGCTCCGTGTCCCCGTGGATGTGATTTATGGTACTGAACTGGTTACCGCTCATCGAGAGATTGTCAAATTTGTGGGGGATGCAGAGTACCGTGCGTTTCTCCAGCGCTTCGAGGGGTGATCCTTGCCCCTGCCGGGTGGTGCCAGCACTGTGGAGATTTCCGATCGGAGTGGTGCATTGACGTATGTGAGTGTTCATGGGGCGCCTTTGGAGTTTCCTGAGGACTTCCTGCAGTGTTACTTTGGGAGTTTAAGATCTGTCGTCAGTGTGAGGCTGCACAAGTTTTCCTCGGGGAAGTTTCAGGGTTTGCGAACGAACATTCGGACCCCTAGGGATGCGCCTGAGGGCGGACATTCCGTCCTCCGTCCGGCCCCTCGGATATTATGTTCGGGTGTACTATTCCCGATAGCCGAGGACATGTTTTCTGTGTGGCCTGCTGGGGCATCAGGCTGCCGGGTGTTCTGAGGCTGCCATTGCCCCTGTGAACCTCTTCCGTGAGGAGGATTTTCCGCCGCTCCCTGTGGAGGAGGATTCGGTGGGTAGGGATGTGGCCGTCCCGTTGGCTGCTGGGGGCCCCCCTGTGACGCCTGGTGGCCCCTCTTCCAGGGGTTGTGGTGCCTTCGGATGTTTAGCCTGCTCCCGTTGGTTTCCCTGATGGTCCCGTGGGTCTTCTGGTGGATCTCTGTACGTCGTCTTCGTCTTCTCCAACTGCTGCGCATGTCCCTGCGCCCTCGCCATGTGTCTCGGCTGTGTTGGGTGTAACGGGGGGTGGGGGAAATAGCTCTATCTTGTCCATTATTCCACCCCCCCCAGTTAACTAACGAGACCGGGGGAAACAGCTCTCTCTAGTCCGTTATCCCGTCCCCAGTTAGCTAACTATTCTAGATCACCCTCCAGAGTTCCTAAGGCAACCTCTCTCGTTCAACACCTTGTAACCTAGGTATTGGAATACCTAGGTTCCAAGACTACAAGGCGCCGTCACTTGATCAGTTACCCGAAAACTCTTGAGAGAACTCTAGAATACAGAGTCATTGCCACAAACGTATAAGAGAAAACGAAAGGAAAGAAATGAATAGTGAAGTAATTAGTGAGGGTTTGGGGTAAGAGGTAGGGAGGTGGGAGGAGCGAGGAGGGCCATTAGCTGAAAGTGAGAGTTTAGAGAAGGGCGGAGGGAGAGGTGTAGATAGGTAGATGTAGAAAAGTAGATAGTAGAGGTAGAAGAGTAGATAGTAGAGGTAGAAGAGTAGATAGTAGAAGAAGAAATGCTGCCACCATCCATTCATGATCATTACATACAAGACAAGGAATGGAACTTGCCTGTATCACAAAATTCTCAAAGGATGTTATCATGAGTTCATTATTAGTATGTTCCCTCTGTACCATGTATCAACTCCAAACATGTACTCGTTAATATCATGAAACCAGTAACCACAGAGGCTTTCTCACCTCAACTCAAAATCTCTAGGGAACAAAGTTAAACACAATTTAAATAATAAATTCATAATTATATTTCCCATGAAGTATCATAATTTAGCAATTCAATTAAAATGTTAAAGAGAGTCATCATCCAAGAATTCGAGAACCCTACAACTTGACTGCCCCTGATCATCACACAACATATGTAAACACGACCAAGTCACCTTAATGTTCACTCACCGAGGACTGAGTCTAAGTTGAATAGAGAGAGGGGGGGGGGGGGGTTTGTAGCTTGACAGAGACTGTCTCGCCCCTGCCGGCCGACAGCCTCCCTGGTAGGGACGTCGTCTCTCTCTCGTCTGCTGCTCTGTCTGTTAATGCTTTCTGCTGGATAGCTCTCCGAGTTTATATTGGGGAACCTAGTAGCTAACTCCGCCCACAAGTAGATAGCCTCCGGCACTACCAAGCCACTCCTTAAACGTCGGCATGTTTGAAGGCTACCGGACTACAATTATAAGCTTAGCGGAAGCAAGGTGAAATTCTCATGATCTGACCTCAGGTCACTTGGGGTCGTTAACGGTTAGAGGTGTGAGATCTCAGGCAGACAACTGGCGCCTCTCCGATCCTTGTCTGTGACTCATGTACTCTATATATATTTTAAATAAACTAACTCAAACACTTTTACAGTGTTACATCTCCCCTTCTCCCCGAAAATAAAGTTTTTGCAACACTGCTAAAGCAAGCTAGCTGTGTGCGACAACTTTATTAACGAAAAGAATACATCCTAGCTAAACAAATATACATCATCCTACTCTAAAAAATGAAATATGTAGACAGACGTCCATTGTCTCTGGCTGGGCGACGTCACTGCTTGGTCTTGTAGATAATCCTGTACCACATTTCTTCAACACAACTGCCTCCGTCGCTTCTCCGTCGTTAACGCACAACAACACTTGGTCAACCCGAAAGCCGTTACTACTTGAACTGAGCACAGGACCGTGGAATTCGGTTGTCCCAGCTGATCTGTAATTGGCCCTACGTCAGTCACCATGAGAGACGTATATTGGGGTTCTTCACAGCTATAGGGACTACAAGTTTCGAGACCTTCATATAGTTGCCAACAGTAGAAATCCCATCCTACTCTTCTTCCTCCCTGTTGCTCCAGCACGCCTCCTTCAGAGAGCTACTTCTGACAGCCACATCAAGTCCGCACGACACAGGATGAATCACTCAACAGAGCTACCTGCTTGCAGGAGGGGCGGCCAGTTAAGGCAAACGATCCTGTCTTGCAATTACGCTCCATGCAATGATGCTGATACCAGCAAGGGACACGAGGCATCGTGTCTCACTCAGCTTGTCTTATCTTCTTCTTCTTCTTTCTTCTCTCTTCTTTCTTCTCTCTTCTTTCTTCTCTCTTCCTTCTTCTCTCTTCTTTCTTCTCTCTTCTTTCTTCTCTCTTCCTCCTCCCATGGGTCTTAGACAAGCGACCTGGGGTCCATTGGGGGTCTGTCCGTCCTGGGGTCCATCCTGGGTAGACCGATGTTGGTGGTACAGACTGGAGTCGTTGTTGCTCCTCTTCCATCATTACTGGGTCGTCTGGGGTCGTCTGCAGAACGACCTGGGGTCCACTGGGGTCCGTAAGTCTTGGGGTCCCCTGGGGTCCGTCCGTCCTGGGGTCCACTGGGTAGACCAATGTTGACCGACCGAGAGGGCTGCATCTTGGGGTCCCCTGGGGTGGTGGTGGTGGTGGAGCCATGACCTCCAGGTAGTGGGCTGGTCGTGGTGGTGGTGATAAACGCCCCTGAGTGTGGTACATAGCAGCCGTCTCCCTCTTTTGTATGTGCGTCTCTCCTCTCTTCTGGCTCCCACCTGTGGATGAACAGAAAGGCGACAATATCGTGCTCCCAAGATATTTGTGTGACCCTGTAGTTTGTATAGGGTTACACAGTCATATCATAACGCTCTCCTCCTGGCAACAACTACACTTCAATTTTTAATAATTCAATTAACTCTGAATGATATTGACTTGGTGGAACATAAAACAGTAACAGAGTAAAGTTAGAGAAGAGAGAATAAGGTCATCACTACTTTTAACTTGTCACAAAAAAAAAATCAAAACTAATAGACAAAACACTAGCCTAAACTTAACTGTACCGTTCCTAATCTTAAGTACATAATTAACCATTACTCCCACCCTTAACCTACAGCCACCTACGTGACCCAGAGTGTCTCCCTAGCTTCTCCGCCGGTCAACAACCCCAAACTGTTGCCACCCCTGTGACCAGACTATCTAACGTCGAGCGTCCCCAACGTGAAGTCTACTGACATACTAAGGCTCCCCCTAGCATGCTGTACAATACCAGTACACCTCGGGTTATTGCGTTCAAATGGAGTAAAACAGTCGATCGCAATAATCTGAGCAGAACCACACTTAAACTACTTAAGAACTACACCTGCCACTCCCCACTGACCTGGAGACCAGCGGTGGCTGGGTGTCCCCGTGGGACATGCGAGGTCACCTGTCACACTCAGCTGACCTGCACTACCAACACCGCTAAGTTCCCAAATCACCAAATCTTATCACTAACATTAATCACCACACACGCAAGTTCTGGTGAATATTCCCTGAACTACACAAAACTCACAAAATCACTAAACACAACACCAGAGAATCACTATCTCCTAACCTGAAAAAAAAGTTCGCAACTCGCGAATAATAAACACCTGTCAAGATCTCCCTGATAGCGCCTGAGCGGTAAAAAGACACGTGGGACTGAACAATGTTAAAAGAACACCAATACCTTAAACATTGTTCCCACCGCTGCCACCATTGTAACGGGGGGTGGGGGAAATAGCTCTATCTTGTCCATTATTCCACCCCCCCAGTTAACTAACGAGACCGGGGGAAACAGCTCTCTCTAGTCCGTTATCCCGTCCCCAGTTAGCTAACTATTCTAGATCACCCTCCAGAGTTCCTAAGGCAACCTCTCTCGTTCAACACCTTGTAACCTAGGTATTGGAATACCTAGGTTCCAAGACTACAAGGCGCCGTCACTTGATCAGTTACCCGAAAACTCTTGAGAGAACTCTAGAATACAGAGTCATTGCCACAAACGTATAAGAGAAAACGAAAGGAAAGAAATGAATAGTGAAGTAATTAGTGAGGGTTTGGGGTAAGAGGTAGGGAGGTGGGAGGAGCGAGGAGGGCCATTAGCTGAAAGTGAGAGTTTAGAGAAGGGCGGAGGGAGAGGTGTAGATAGGTAGATGTAGAAAAGTAGATAGTAGAGGTAGAAGAGTAGATAGTAGAGGTAGAAGAGTAGATAGTAGAAGAAGAAATGCTGCCACCATCCATTCATGATCATTACATACAAGACAAGGAATGGAACTTGCCTGTATCACAAAATTCTCAAAGGATGTTATCATGAGTTCATTATTAGTATGTTCCCTCTGTACCATGTATCAACTCCAAACATGTACTCGTTAATATCATGAAACCAGTAACCACAGAGGCTTTCTCACCTCAACTCAAAATCTCTAGGGAACAAAGTTAAACACAATTTAAATAATAAATTCATAATTATATTTCCCATGAAGTATCATAATTTAGCAATTCAATTAAAATGTTAAAGAGAGTCATCATCCAAGAATTCGAGAACCCTACAACTTGACTGCCCCTGATCATCACACAACATATGTAAACACGACCAAGTCACCTTAATGTTCACTCACCGAGGACTGAGTCTAAGTTGAATAGAGAGAGGGGGGGGGGGGGGTTTGTAGCTTGACAGAGACTGTCTCGCCCCTGCCGGCCGACAGCCTCCCTGGTAGGGACGTCGTCTCTCTCTCGTCTGCTGCTCTGTCTGTTAATGCTTTCTGCTGGATAGCTCTCCGAGTTTATATTGGGGAACCTAGTAGCTAACTCCGCCCACAAGTAGATAGCCTCCGGCACTACCAAGCCACTCCTTAAACGTCGGCATGTTTGAAGGCTACCGGACTACAATTATAAGCTTAGCGGAAGCAAGGTGAAATTCTCATGATCTGACCTCAGGTCACTTGGGGTCGTTAACGGTTAGAGGTGTGAGATCTCAGGCAGACAACTGGCGCCTCTCCGATCCTTGTCTGTGACTCATGTACTCTATATATATTTTAAATAAACTAACTCAAACACTTTTACAGTGTTACATGGGTGCTGAGGTGGATACAGGGCCTCCTACTGTGCTCGGCCTGGTACCCCGTGTGGTTGAGGATGCTGTCCTGCGGAGAGCGTTGGTTTGCACGACTTGTGATGTCCGTGTCTCTGGGTCGGCCTCCGGATCTGATGATGTGTGGCCAGAGCCCAAGTGTTCCCGGCGTTCTTCTGCCTGGGCTGATGTGGGAGATTTCGACAACTCTGGCTCTTCCAGCAATGGCAGGGTGGTTCCGGTTGCGTCACATTCTACGGTGGTGGCGGAAGGACATGTGCCTGCAGCTGACGGTGGTAACTCAGACTTCCCTTCTGGTGTGGTGTCTGTGGATCTTGCTTCGTCGGACGGTTCCGGTTCTTCGTGGGGGGTAGTTCTCCCTGATGAGGTTCATGGCGAGCATGGTGACCTGGTGGTGGTGTTGTAAACGGCTGCTCGCTCTGGGGGGTTCCATGCCCCCAGCCTCGGTCCCTGTTTCATCGGCGGCAGTTTTACCGCCTCTCCCGTCTCCGGCTGTCTCTTCTGCATCTCCTGCGGTTTCGGGAGTGGTGCTACCATCTCGGCAGCCTTCTCCCCCTCTCTTGTGCATCTGGCGACGGGGCCATCTCAGCGGTCTACGAACGCTTCTTCGGTATCTTCTGCTTCCATAGTGGAGATGGTTCGCCAGCCCCTACCTCGTTATGCGACTTCTGTCGCCCAGCTCCAGGAGTGGCCGTTTCCGTCTGATTTAGTGTTTCCTGAGTTTATGACCGCCACCCCCCCCCCCCCCCCCCCCGAAGCAGGGGAATCGTTCCCCTACCGACATGGAGTATTTGATATTGTTATGGCCCTCTCGGGACGCAACGGGGTTCTTACTCTGATGTTGTTAGAGGAAGTTGTATCCGGCCCCAAGCCAGTAGTGGCTTTCAAGGAATGAGATCCGTGACGCAAGAAACTTAAAGGGGGAAGGGAAAGAAAGTTAAGAACTTAAGATTATAATTGTTCCCATCACCAAATAAATAATATATAAAAGAGTGCACAGGGGGAGGGGTATTAACACTGTACAAGGGAAATACACAATTGTCTTCTGTTGAAGACTCTGGACACAGGCTCTCGGTGCTAAATCCTCGGTGCTTCTTCGTGGCCTCACAACGAATCCTCTGAGAATGCTGAGCCTACCCTGGCCACAGGTCAGCCAAAACACAGGTCCACTGGGGGCACCGCCGTGGAGGCCGTCAACCACACGTCCAGCAGGTCTGCTGGCAGGTTCTGGATCAGCAAGGCTGGTCAGGCCACTCCACGGGCGATATTAGGGTAACGCCCTAGACAGGAGCCTCGTGTGATATCACAAATCACTCTCCTGCCCTCAATACCCCAGTGGATAATCGTCTCCAGCAGTCGGTCCCGGGTAATCCTTCTACTGCCACTCCACTGGCAGGGTAACACCACAGTGTTCTTCCGGGGGACGACTTCACAGCTGCTGCAGCAAAGCACAAGGTATGGAGACGGCTGCCTTGGGTAGACTGACTCAACTTCCATCACAGCAGTCCCAGGTCGACTCTGTAAGCAGACACGTCATCAATAACTGGGACACACTAAGGCACCTCACTTACAGGCTCAGACACAAACGCCCGACGTATCCACTCCATAGATGGCGCTGGTGTCTGAGCACCACCTCACCAGAGGTCAGCAGTGGCGGTGTTGAGTGCTGAACAGGACTGGAAACTGGCCCTCGTAGCTAGTACACGTCGTCCTCACCAGGTGTCGTCGTCCTTTTCGAGGGGGTTTCGGGAGCTGACCCACAGATGGCGCGGTCGTCACTGCTCCGGGCTCGGACGCTGGATCCGGGTTCGTAACAGATATGGGAGGCCTATAAGGAGAAATATCCTGTGTTTGAGTTCCCTGAGAAATATTCACCTCCCGTTGAGGTTTGTTCTCCTTTCAAGTGATTTATTTTGTTTGCTATGTGTTGTGGGGTTGTGTTCGTTTATGTGCATGGATGTAGGGTGAGGTTGCGTGTGTGTGTGTGTGTGTGGGTGGGCCGGGGTTGTTTTCCCGGTTCCTGCGTGCTCCGTATTTTCTGGTTCCTGTGAGTATTTTTCTGTTTCCGTTCTTCTTATTGTCATTATGTATTGGTTCCCTCCGTGTGTGGTTTCCGGGGCCGGTAGGCTTGTTTTGTGTTGTGTTTCGATGGTTGGGTGGTTGGGTGTGGGTTTGGGTATTGTGTATTGTACTGTTGTTATTTTTGTAATGTTTAGAATTTTGTTTGTGCCTTTTGTTGTATTTTTGTTGTCGGCCCTTCAGACTGGTATTTTATGTCTTTGTAATTTTGTACTTATGTGCTTTTGTGATCGGTAATTTGTGATTTGTGTTATGTTTGTTTTGTTCTCGGTTTATTGTATTTATATGCATGCTTGCATGTCAGGCTAACGTTACCCTCATGTCTTGAACTGTTGTTATTTCTGTACTGTATTGCATTGTGTGTCGGCCCTTCAGGCCGGTGTTTTGTGTATTTGTCATTTGTACTTTTGTGATTCTGTAATTTGTGTTTTGTGTTATGTTTGTTTTATTCTCGTTTTATTGTATTTATACGCATGCTTGCATGTTAAAATATAAATAAAAAAAATACCTAATACTAAGCCTTGCTCCCCAGAAACAAGGCGGATATATGTATAGGTCATGTGGGACTATTTTATGATTTCTTGGTCAGGGACATTATCATGGTGATGTTATGAGAGTGGAATTTGGTGGAATTAAATTTGATGGCTGCAGTTTAGTAACGTTCGAGAGAACAGTAAATGAGATTTTTGTACTTACGTTATATCATTAATTGAAGTTTTGCTTACATATCAGGTAGGGAATGTTACTGGACATTAAAAGTTCCGAAGAGGTTTGCAATGTTCAAAGGCGAACGGGCCTAGTAGAGTATGATGTAGTTAGATGCAGTTTAATACCCCTTCCCCTCTCCCCCAGGCAGGCAGCACTCTGGTGTGAAATTTTGAAAAGTGAAGTTGCCAAGTTAAAATCCCCTCCCTCATATGGGAAACCCCCCCCCCTCCTAATGGTACTGTTGTTTGTTCCTAAATGTTTAGTTTTATTTTGCGTGTTTCCCTTCTCCGTTATCTCATTCTGAATACTGGTGTCTGGAGGCTCCAATCATGGAGTATGCGGCCCTAGCATGGAGCCCGTACCTTGTCAAGCATAAGAAGAAGCTGGAAACCGTTCAGATGTATGCCAGTATGCTAGTCCTAGAACTAAGAGGCATGGGTTACAAGGAAAGGCTGAGGGAATTGCACCTCACGTCGCTGAAAGACAGAAGAGGGTTGAGAGATATGATCACCACATACAAAATTCTCATGGGGAATTGCCACGGTAGACAAGAATGTATCATTTAACACGGGTGGTACACACACAAAGGCTAAAACAGGTGGAAGCTGAGTACCCATATAAGCCACAGAGACATTAGAAAAGAACTTTTTCAGTGTCAGAGTAGTTAGTAAATGGAATGCACTAGGAAGTGATGCGATGGAGGCTGACTCCATACACAGTTTCAAATGTAGATATAATAGAGCCCAGTAGGCTCAGGAACCTGTACACCAGTTGATTGGGAGTTGAGAAGCGGGACCAAAGAGCCAGAGCTCAACCCCCGCAAGCACAACTAGGTGAGTATGAGTCCTCTAGTGACTAGTCTCAAAGTGCAGAAGGGGTTCAACCACTCACTACTCTCCGTCTCCCTCCCCTCTGCCTCTCCCCCACCCCACGGCCAGCCCCCCACTGCCTGTCCCTCAGCCCAAGGCCAGCCCCCCTCTACCTCTCCCCCACCCCACGGCCAGCCCCCCACTGCCTGTGCCCCCTCGCCCCCGTTACCACCACCACCACCAAGCCAGAGCAATGTTTACACTCCACTAATTCTGATTGAACATGCCCAAAATGACCAGACAAGCCTGCCCCGGAGGACGGGAGGGGTGGCGAGGAGGGAGGGGGTGGGGTCGGAGAACTGCCTCGGTAGATTTTATTAGCTGGGGGGATATGGGAAGTGCTAGAAATAAATTAAAAGGGGGAGGGGGAGGGGGGCATTGTTTGGGTGAGAGTTTGGTAGGGACGTTACCTGGAGATGGTTCGAAGGATCAATTCGATGGATCGAAGGATATATATATATACCTTTTCCGTAATCTTACCCGAAAGGGTAAGATTACCCTTACCCTTAAGTAATCGGTACTCTATTACCGGTAAGTGTAAAAGAAGATTCTAACACGAATCTTCTCAATATTTCTTACGTTTTTCTTCACTGTCGAGGATAATTGAAAAATTAACTCCCCAAAATTCATTTTTTACATATTTGTTTTTGGTCTGACACCTGAAAGCGTTTTGTAAGAGCTTCTTACATTTTCAAAGACTAGTTTACACATAAAATACATCATACTTGTATTCGTTTTGGGTGAGGTGATATGACACAAAAGTTTTGGGTGAAGTGACAGAACACGAATCAATGGGTAAAAAATTGGTATGAAAACATAAGAATGGAAGCAACTACAGAAGGCTTATTGGCCCATACTTTCTCTCACTACTTCTATGTTGGTTCGGGGTCTTGAAGTGGGTAGAATATAGTTATACATTAATTGGCTGTTGATTGCTGGTGTTGACTTTTTGATGTTTAGTGCCTCGCTGATGTCGAGTCTCCTGCTATTGCTGAATCTATCAATGATTTCTGTGTTGCTTGTTAAGATTTCTCTGGTGATGGTCTGGTCGTGAGAAGAGATTATATGTTCCTTGATGGAGCCCTGTAGTTTGTGCATAGTTAATTGCCTAGAAAGAGACGTTGTTGTCTTGCCTATATACTGAGTTCTTTGGGGCTTACAGTCCCCAAGTGGGCATGGTTTTTCATGAGTAGATAAGGCCATTTTTTTGTTTATGTAGAAAATTTTTAATTGTATTTTCTGATTTTCGTTTGTAGGGATAACGTTCCTATTATTAATATCTTTCAGGACACTTTCCTCCGTTTTATGAGCTGTCAAAAAAAAGTTCCTCTAAAACAGTCTAATAGGGGTACAAGCTAGTGAATTCTTTGGAGGTTGCATGGCGTTTCACCTTTCTTTTTATGACGTCTTCACCATAACCGTTAGAGAAGCTATTGTTGACTAGGACCTGCCTTACCCTACAGAGTTTTTCATTGACTTGCTTCCATCCTGAGCTGTGACTGAGAGCCCGGTCGACATAAGCGTTGACAACACTCCTTTTGTACTTGTTTGGGCAGTCACTATTGGCATTGAGGCACATTCCTATGTTTGTTTCCTTAGTGTAGACTGCAGTGTGTAAGCCTCTATTCCTTTCCGTGACTATTACATCTAGAAAGGGCAGCTTCCTATCGTTCTCCATCTTGTAAGTGAAACTTAAGACAGAATTCTGCTCGAATGCCTCCTTCAGCTGCTGCAGACGTCTGACATCAGGTACCTGCATAAAAATGTCGTCAGCATACCTGCAGTATATGACGCGTTTCAAGTCCATGACAACTAAGACCCTCTGCGCGATGGTGCCCATGTAGAAGTTCGCAAACAGGACACCTAGGGGAGAACCCATGGCGACCCCATCTACTTGCTTATACATGTGCTCATCTGGACTAAAGAAGGGTGCCTCTTTAGTGCAAGCTTGGAGTAGCTTTCTTAGTATGTTTTCTAGTATGTCAAGAGGAGTTCAAGCCGGATCAAGATACACTCTGTCTGCTATCATCCGATTGTTTCATCCACAGGTACGTTGGTAAACAATCGGGATGATAACGGACAGAGTATGCAAGAGAAAGCAAGCAAGCAGCAAGAGAAAGTATGGGCCAATAGGCCTTCTGTAGTTACTTCCATTCTTATGTTTTCATACCCAATTTATACCCATTGATTCGTATTCTGTCACCTCACTCAAAACTTTTGTCATATCACCTCACCCAAAACGAATATAAGTATGATGTATGTTATGTGTAAACTAGTCTTTGAAAATGTAAGAAGCCCTTACGAAACGCTTTCAGGTGTCAGACCAAAAATAAAAATGTAAAAAATGAATTTTGGAGAGTTAATTTTTCAATTACCCTCGACAGTGAAGAAAAACGTAAGAAATATTGAGAAGATTCGTCTTAGAACTATTTATCTTACCCTTTCGGTCATATTCAACAACATATGTTTGCAAGATATAGTATATATATATATATATATATATATATATATATATATATATATATATATATATATATATATATATATACATATATATATATATATATATATATATATATATATATATATATATATATGTTGATCATTGTTGCATATATATATATATATATATTATTAAATATGACCGAAAAAGTAAGATTAATAATTCTAACACGAATTTTCTCAATCTTTCGTACATTTCTTTTCACTGTTGGAGGTAATTCAAAAATCAATTCTCCAAAATTCATTTTTATTTCTAGTCTTTTATTTCTAGTCTTGAATTACCTCCAACAGTGAAAAGAAATGTACGAAAGATTGAGAAAATTCGTGTTAGAATTATTAATCTTACTTTTTCGGTCATATTTAATAATATATGTCTACAGGAAAGACTGCTACCAAAATATATATATATATATATATATATATATATATATATATATATATATATATATATATATATATATATATATATATGAGAGAGAGAGAGAGAGAGAGAGAGAGAGAGAGAGAGAAAGAGAAGACAGAGAGAGAGACAGAGAGACAGAGAGAGAGACAGAGACAGAGAGAGAGAGTTGAAAAGTCTTGGGACCATAATATTTAAAGAATTGTCTCTTAGAGAATGTGTTGCGCTCAGTTCCCGCCGGGGCTCGGTCACACACACGGGCCTGTGCCCGCTGCTCTCACAGGGAATCATTATAATGTCCAGACTTACAATGAAACTCTGTAATATTGCAATAATTCTCAAGTGTAAATTTGTGTAAGTCTCTGCCATGCACTCTAAGGAATACAGTTTGAGGTATTGTAAGCGTCAACATCAATTTAGATGTTTTATTTCATGGTTATTGTAGTATATCATGGTTATTGTAGTATATCATGGTTATTGTAGTATATCATGGTTATTGTAGTATATCATGGTTATTGTAGTATATCATGGTTATTGTAGTATATCATGGTTATTGTAGTATATCATGGTTATTGTAGTATATCATGGTTATTGCAGTATATCATGGTTATTATAGTATATCATGGTTATTGTAGTATATCATGGTTATTGTAGTATATCATGGTTATTGTAGTATATCATGGTTATTGTAGTATATCATGGTTATTGTAGTATATCATGGTTATTGTAGTATATCATGGTTATTGTAGTATATCATGGTTATTGCAGTATATCATGGTTATTGTAGTATATCATGGTTATTTGAAGGAGTAAAACTTCACTACACGTTAAATGAACAAATCCACAAAGGCCGTGACGAGGATTCGAACCTACGTCCGAGAGCATCCCAGACACTGCCTTAATCGACTGATCAGTCGATTAAGGCACCGTCTGGGGTGCTCTCGGACGTAGGTTCGAATCTTCGTCACGGCCCTTGTGGATTTGTTCATTTGATGCATCACGCTATTGTGATTTCTGTTTGTTCACTACACGTTCTCCGTGTCTAGCTCTAAAAGAGGATGTTATTGTGAGACAATATTCCACCCGAGAGAACAGCAGTGTCTTGAAAAGTATTATCATTGGTCTGACATCTCTTGTTTGAGATATTCTTGTTATCCAATCTGACATTTTTCTGGCTATTCTCACAGCTACTTCACTTTGTTCTTTAATAGTAGAGTCTTCTGACATGATTACTCCCACGTCATTTACATTTCATTTTATCCATAGTGGTCTAACTGCGTTATATATGTAGCTTTTTTTTAATATACAAGAGTTCTTACATTCTAGTACAGCCACTAGTACGCATAGCGTTTCGGGCAGGTCCTTAATCCTATGTTCCCCAAAATATGACCCTCCGCCAAATAATTCAACAACCAGGTACCCCATTTTACTGTTGGGTAAACAGAGGCTACAGTTAAGGATTGACGCCCAGTAAATCCTCCCCGGCCAGGATACGAACCCTGGGCTAAAGCGCTCGCGGAACGCCAGGCGAGTGTCTTAATAACCACTACACCACGGGGACTGCTTTAATTGTAATTCCTTCGTTTGTACCATAGCGCAAGAACTGTTACTTCACCGAACACTACGATGTTCCCAGTGACTGGTCTCCCAGTCACAGGGAACAAAAGTCCCAGTCAGTACATCAAATGGGGGGGGGGGGTTACTGTGTCCTCTGTGTTCTTTACTCTCATAACACATCTTTGTGTCATTGTCAGTTGCTTAATTTAGAACCTGTACTTGAGGTCGATCTCGAACCCATTGTTGATGTGACGACTTATACTGAATTTTGTAACTAGCTCATCAAGATTGTAACTTGCTTAGCTAAATGAATTGTGGGGTTCAGTCCCTGAGCCCATTATGTGCCTCTGTAACCCTTTCCACTACCGCCCACAAGATGGGTATGGGGTGCATAATAAATGAACTAAACTAAACATTACAAAGGCTGATACGGTGCTATAATTTGCGCCACCATTGTACGGGGTGCCTCTATAACCCTTCACTACACGAGTGTTTTAGGTGGAGAGTGTTAGTGGCACTCTCAAGTTATAAACAAAACAAGTTATAAAATAACTATACCTGGCAACACAATAATGAAAACAAGATTAGTAAACAAGACAATAATAAAACAGTAACGAAACCATATTAATAATATATCTGCTATAGCCACACATACACCAGTATGATCATACTGTGGCTGGTGTATGATGCGTTCAAACTGTATAGTGATATCCTGGCTGATTAGCCTAGTATCACAAGTATTATTATATCTATATAACCTCTTTTTGACGATACCGTAGTATAAATTACGTTTTGCCATTGTATGTCTAATATACGTATGTATATTATGTTTCATTACCAAATGTATGTACCATGTATTTGTGGATATATGGGAAGTAGAGTACATAGCAGAAGCCTAATGTCCTGTAGCTTGGTAAACACCATTATGTGCTTATAATATGGAATGTTACGTGTTGCTGTATTGGACGTGCTATGTGTATTACGATGTAAAATGTATACATTTAGATACCAAATGTATGACTAGCATGTATACTGTGAAATATCAATTTCATTACTGTTCAATGCTCAATGCTTCAATGTTCAATTACTTGACATGTTAGTAACATTTCTGGTACTGTGCGATTTATACCACCAAGGCAAGGTTATCTTGAGATGATTTCGGGGCTATAGTGTCCCCGCGGCCCGGTCCTCGACCAGGCCTCCACCCCCCAGGAAGCAGCCCGTGACAGGTGATTAACACCCGGGTACCTATTTTAGTACAGGGGCATCAGGGTGAAAGAAACTCTGTCCATTGTTTAAGTAATGCCATTGAGCTGTGTTATGATATCGATTCCTTAACTTCTCTGATTAACTTAACACAGCTGGCAGGTGTTGGTGATCACTGTACACCACAGCTGGCAGGTGTTGGTGATCACTGTACACCACTGAGGTAGTGACAATGTCGAACCGAAAAGTATATTGAATATCCACTAACATCTGTAAGCTGTGGTGTACAGTGATCACCAACACCTGCCAGCTGTGGTGTACAGTGATCATCAACACCTGCCAGCTATGGTGTACAGTGATCACTAACACCTGCCAGCTGTGGTGTACAGTGATCATCAACACCTGCCAGCTGTGGTGTACAGTGATCACCAACACCTGCCAGCTGTGGTGTACAGTGATCATCAACACCTGCCAGCTATGGTGTACAGTGATCACTAACACCTGCCAGCTGTGGTGTACAGTGATCATCAACACCTGCCAGCTATGGTGTACAATGATCATCAACACCTGCCAGCTGTGGTGTACAATGATCACTAACACCTGCCAGCTGTGGTGTACAGTGATCATCAACACCTGCCAGCTGTGGTGTACAGTGAGCATCAACACCTGCCAGCTGTGGTGTACAGTGATCATCAACACCTGCCAGCTGTGGTGTACAATGATCACTAACACCTGCCAGCTGTGGTGTACAGTGATCATCAACACCTGCCAGCTATGGTGTACAGTGATCACCAACACCTGCCAGCTGTGGTGTACAGTGATCACTAACACCTGCCAGCTATGGTGTACAGTGATCACTAACACCTGCCAGCTGTGGTGTACAGTGATCACCAACACCTGCCAGCTGTGGTGTACAGTGATCATCAACACCTGCCAGCTATGGTGTACAGTGATCACTAACACCTGCCAGCTGTGGTGTACAGTGATCATCAACACCTGCCAGCTGTGGTGTACAGTGATCATCAACACCTGCCAGCTGTGGTGTACAGTGACCACTAACACCTGCCAGCTGTGGTGTACAGTGACCACTAACACCTGCCAGCTGTGGTGTACAATGATCACTAACACCTGCCAGCTGTGGTGTACAGTCATCATCAACACCTGCCAGCTGTGGTGTACAGTGATCACCAACACCTGCCAGCTGTGGTGTACAGTGATCACTAACACCTGCCAGCTGTGGTGTACAGTGATCATCAACACCTGCCAGGTGTGGTGTACAGTGATCACTAACACCTGCCAGCTGTGGTGTACAGTGACCACTAACACCTGCCAGGTGTGGTGTACAGTGATCACCAACACCAACAAACATACGACAGAGGGGGGAGAGGGGGGGGGGGAGGAGGAGGGCATGTAAAACAGCCTTTATTCTGTCAGTCTTCATAACAACCGCTATTATCCAGCAACCAATCACCGCCACACAGGTCTTGTCACGCCACACGCACTCACTCTGTGTGTGTCCACGCAGTCTCTGTGTGTGTACACACACTCTCTGTGTGTATGTACACGCACTCTGTGAGTACACGTACTCTGTGTGTGTGTGTACACGCACTCTCTGTGAGTACACGCACTCTCTGTGTGTGTGTACACGCAGTCTGTGTGTGTGTACACGCACTCTGTGTGTGTGTGTGTACACGCACTCTGTGTGTGTGTGTGTACACACAAGCCATATGCCCATGTACTCACCTAGATGTGCTTGCAGGGTCGAGTTAGGCTCTTGGGCCCGCCTTCCCGAACGTTCTTACATTAATGCAATAACTTATTTCTCACGCTTTTATCACATTTACATTTAAAATTTTGAATCGAAATATCTTGAACGTTTTCTAAATCTAAGATATTCTACTTTTTTGACAGCTCTAACGCTCAAAAAGTTTTTCCTGATGTATTGGTGACTCATTTGTGTTGCTAGTTCCGTCTATGACTCCTCGTCCTGCTGTTCCTAGCTTTCCTTTTCTCCTGTGTGGTAAGGTTATCTGGATCTGGAGGTTATCTGGAGATGATTTCGGGGCTTTAGTGTCCCCGCGGCCCGGTCCTCGACCAGGCCTCCACCCCCAGGAAGCAGCCCGTGACAGCTGACTAACACCCAGGTACCTATTTTACTGCTAGGTAACAGGGGCATAGGGTGAAAGAAACGTTGCCCATTGTTTCTCGCCGGCGCCTGGGATCGAACCCAGGACCACAGGATCACAAGTCCAGCGTGCTGGACCGGCTCCCTTGAGTACGTACACGGTAAGGTCCAGTTCTCTCAGTCGTTCCTCATAGCTCAAGCCCTTCAGCACAGGAACGAGTCTCGTTGCATATCTTTCTCTCACCTTCGCTGCACACAAAGCCCCTTGTCCAAGCCTCTGAAGTATACACGGTTACTGGCCAGTATACCCTGGCTAATATACCCTGGCTAGTATACCATACCAGCCAGCATACTGTTGTTATTACTAAACTGCAATACTATACTGTTGTTATTCTGCGTGTGTGTAGGCTTCTGGCATCAGGTTTGGGGTTATGTTAACTCTCAGGTGTTTCTCCTTTTCTAAGTGAGGACGTTGTCCTCCCTTCATCATGGACTGCTGCATTGGTCTTCAAACAACTGTTCCAAGCCTCATACATTGCATTTGGCTGGGTTAAACTCTGGCAGCCATTTTTCAGCAGCGAAAGTGAGGGAGGGGGCTGGTAAGGGGTCTAAGGGGAGGCGAAGGTGAGGGAGGGGGCTGGTAAGGGGTCTAAGGGGAGGCGATGGTGAGGGAGGGGGCTGGTAAGGGGTCTAAGGGGAGGCGATGGTGAGGGAGGGGGCTGGTAAGGGGTCTAAGGGGAGGCGAAGGTGAGGGAGGGGGCTGGTAAGGGGTCTAAGGGGAGACGAAGGTGAGGGAGGGGGCTGGTAAGGGGTCTAAGGGGAAGCGAAGGTGAGGGCGGGGGCTGGTAAGGGGTCTAAGGGGAAGCGAAGGTGAGGGCGGGGGCTGGTAAGGGGGTGTAAGGGAAGGTGAAGGTGAGGGAGGGGGCTGGTAAGGGATCTAAGGGGAGACGAAGGTGAGGGAGGGGGCTGGTAAGGGGTCTAAGGGGAAGCGAAGGTGAGGGCGGGGGCTGGTAAGGGGGTGTAAGGGGAGGTGAAGGTAAGGGAGGGGGCTGGTAAGGGTGTAACGGGGATGGGGGAAATAGCTCTATCTTGTCCATTATTCCACCCCCAGTTAACTAACGAGGCCGGGGGAAACAGCTCTCTCTAGTCCGTTATCCCGCCCCCAGTTAGCTAACTATTCTAGAGCACCCTCCAGGGTTCCTAAGGCAGCCTCTCTCGTTCAACACCTTGTAACTTAGGTACTCGACTACCTAGGTGCTAAGACTACAAGGCGCCGTAACTCGATCCGCTACCCGAAACTCTAGAGAGGACTCTAGAATACATTTCACTGCCCCAAACGTATAAGAGGAAACGAAAGGAAAGAAATGAATAGTGAAGTAATTAGTGAGGGTTTGGGGTGAGGGAGAGAGGTGGGAGGAGCGAGGAGGGTCATTAGTTGAAAGGGAAAGTTCGGAGAGGGGTGGAGGGAGAGGTGTAGATAGGTAGAAGTAGAAGAGTAGATAGTAGAAGTAGAAAAGTAGATAGAAGAAGACGAAATGCTGCCACCATTCATTCTAGACCATTACGTACAAGACAAGGAATGGAACTTGCCTGTATCACAATATTCACAATAGATGTTATCAAGGTCATTATTAGTATGTCCCATCTTTCATGTACTCAGTAAAATCAGGGAACCAATAATCCCAGAGGCTTTCTCACCTCAACTCAACTCTAGGGGACACAAAGGCAATTTAAGTAATAAATTCAATTATATTTCACATACTAAGTATCATAATTTAAGCAATGTTCAAGATCTATATATGTAAAGTGAGTCATCCTCCAAGAATCTGAGAACACTACAACTGACTGCCCCTGATCATCACACAACACTTGTAAAACACGACCAAGTCACCTTAATGTTCAACTCACCAAGTGTCTGCCTATAGCTGGATAGAGGGGGGGGGGGGGTCTATAGTTGAGCAGAGACTGTCCCGCCCTGCCGGCCGACAGCCTCCCTGCTAGGGCCGTCTTCTCTGCTCTGCTGACTGCCGTTCTGTCTATCTTGTTAATGCTCTCGAATCGATAGTTCTCCGAGTATATATTGGGGAACCTAGTAACTAACTCCGCCCACAAGTAGATAGCCTCCGGCTCTCTACCAAGCCACTCCTTAAACGTCGGCATGTTTGAAGGCTACCAGGCTCCAATTATAAGATTAGTAGAAGTAAGGTGAAATTCGCATGATCTGACCTCAGGTCACTTGGGGTCATTAACTCTTAGAGGTGTGAAACTCAGGCCGACCAAGCTGGCGCCTTCTCAAATTCTTGTCTCTGAATCATATACTATATATATTTTAAATAAACTAAACCAAACACTTTACAGTGTTACAAGGGGTCTAAGGGGAGGCGAAGGTGAGGGAGGGAGCTGGTAAGGGGTCTAAGGGGAGGCGAAGGTGAGGGAGGGAGCTGGTAAGGGGTCTAAGGGGAAGCGAAGGCTTGAGAAGTCATTCTCAGGATAATTTCATGAATAGGTAATGCCACTTAAGAGGAGAACTAGAGATGAGAGGTGATTAACGCTGATAGGGCGGGAGGGAGGAACTATCTATCTATTAATTTATCCAGTCATCTATCCATCCACCTATCCATCTATCCATCCACCCATCTGTCTACTTATCCATCTATTCCTCTATCCATCTATATATTCATCTATCAATCCATCTATCTATCCACCCATTTCTCTATCTTTCAATCTATTCATCAATGCATCTAGTTCTCCCTCTATTTGTCTATATATCCATCTATCAATCTGTTCATCCATCTCTGCAGGTATTTAACCATCCATATTTTTATCCATCTATATTCATTTATCCAACCATCTATATATCCATCTATCTTTCTATCCATCCATCTGGCCTCCCATTTATTTTCCTATCCATCTATTCCCCCCCCCCATCATTCTATTCATCCATCCAACCACTCACCCATCTATTTCTTCATCTATCAATCAATCTATATTTATCTATCGATCCATCTATTCATCAATCCATCCACCTATCTATTTCTCCATCTATCCGCTTATCCACTCATCCATCTTTTTCACCATCTATCTATCCGTCCGTCTATGTATCCATCCATCAATTTATCAATCTATCTCTTCATTTATCCACTCTCTCTCTCTCTCTCTCTCTCTCTCTCTCTCTCTCTCTCTCTCTCTCTCTCTCTCTCTCTCTATATATATATATATATATATATATATATATATATATATATATATATATATATATATATATCAATCCATCTGTACATCCATCCATCTATCTATTCGTCTATCCATCTTAATTCTCCCCCCATGACCCCCTCGTCCCCATCCCCTAGGTACCCCCCCCCCCCACCCACCCCACGTCCTCCCTCTTTTCCCATACAAAGTGTCATTATTTCATTTAATATTAAAGTAAATTACACAATATAATTGTTACCTGTTTTCGAATTTGGTCTTTAATGAGAGCGGGAAACTTCAGAATATAATTTACATGTTTTATGGAATTATGGCCTTAGTTTAAATAGCAGGAAATTTCTGATCATTTTCCTGAGATCAATGAGTAATGGTCTATATTTCTATAAGAAATCTATTTCATTTTTTTTTTCAAACTATTTCCGTAGGTATAGTAGCGGGCATAGTGCCAGAGGTCGTGGTGGGGGTCTGAATGTGACCTTGACACGCTGTAACCTGTTGAATTATGGCGACCCCCGACTAGCCTATGTTCATCCCGTACCCCTGAATATTTTCTTTGTCAATTTGGGTGAAACTAGAGAGAATGTCTGTCTGTCCAAAATTGGAGGCCAGACGCTCCAACTTTGTAGAGGCAGACATTCTCTCTAATGGGGTATAGACTATAGGGGAGTAGCCTGGCGTTGCCCGGGTCTGTCTGCCTGTTTCCTCATCTGTACCTCTATCTATCAATCTATCCACCTAACTTTTCATCTATATATCTATCTATCCCTCCATCTACCTATCTTCACATCTATCCATCAATAAATAGATCTATTTATCCATCTATTCTACCTACTATCTATTTTGGATTCTGTCTGTTTCTCTCCCCTTCCCTCTCTCTTCTCTTTCTCCTTTCCCTTCTCTCTATTTCTCCCTCACCCTCCCACTATCTCATTATCTCTCTACTTCTCTTTTCTTCTCTCTCTCTCTCTCTCTCTCTCTCTCTCTCTCTCTCTCTCTCTCTCTCTCTCTCTCTCTCTCCCTATGAAAAGAAAATTTTGAATATTTTTTTTCAAATTATATAGTTACGCTAATGCTTCATAGCTTTGAACAGAGAGAAAAAACTAGTTCAGGTATTTTGTTTAAAATAAATTACCCATATGTTTTGTAGGTTTTATAACACATGGTGTTATACTCACATTTTGTATATGTTACCCATATGTTTTATGGGGCTACGACCGAAATATGAATATCAGAAATAGTCTGTTAAATTTCCCAGCATCGGCGAATAATGCTGGATAATATTATAAAAAAATAATTGATTTGAATGTTTTTGTTTTCAAAATATTTACAGAGCCGGCAGCCAGCAATAAAAATTGTCGTAGGGGGTCCCTGGCACGCTGTTCCCTTTTGGATTCTGGCGACCGCGACCAGCCTATGTTCATCCCGTACCCCAGACCATACCCTCTGCCAATTTGGGTGAGACTAGCCCTAAGCTTCTGGCCGCCAACTCTGAACAGACAGAAAGACACACACACACACACACACACACACACACACACACACATTCTCTCTTATACTATAGTTTAATTTATATAAAAGAAAATTAATATAAGTTTTTAAATACTCAGTACATTAAAATTAAAAAAAAAATGAAGACATCTTTTTGGTTGGTAGGAGCTTGGACGAGCAGAGGCAGTGGACGGGTTGTCCAAGCCTGTGCTTCCAACACAGGAGTGCAGTCATGGTCTATAATTCCCGAGCGATTATATGTTGTGATTTATGGGCGTGAAGGTGAATTATGAGCATTGTGGCCATTACCTCCGAGACTTCTGTACGATGCTGGGAATTAAGTAATCAAAAGTTTTACTTCAAGTTCTAACATTTGTCTTAATAAAAGCGTCCAGTTGTGACGTGTTCCTTCTTCAGGTGCGATCACCTGATACAAAGAGCCAAAAGAGCCAAAGACCAAAGAGCCAAAGCTCAACCCCCGCAAGCACAATTAGGTGAGTACAATATCGTCTCGCATACACTGTATTCACCTAGTTGTGCTTACGGGGGTTGAGCTCTGCTCTTTCGGCCCGCCTCTCAACTGTCAATCAATTAACTGTTACTAACTACTAACTAATTCCCCACCCCCAGGAAGCAGCCCGTAACAGGTGTCTAACTCCCAGGTACCTATTTACTGCTAGATAACAGAGGTATTAGGGTGAAGGAAACTTTGCCCATTTATTTCTGCCCTTACCGGGGATCAAACCCGGATCTCTAGGATTACGAGTTCAGAGCGCTGTTCTC
The DNA here is from genome assembly GCF_040958095.1 of Procambarus clarkii. Lineage (NCBI taxonomy): Eukaryota > Metazoa > Arthropoda > Malacostraca > Decapoda > Cambaridae > Procambarus > Procambarus clarkii. Next base: position 13,135,025 of record NC_091188.1, read on the forward strand.
TCAGCTATGGGGCCCCCAACTGTGCAACTGTGTTGCTGTTGTTATACTCACATTGTGTTGCTGCTCTTAGATGCCATGGAAAACAAGCAAAACGCTGATGTAATTTACACATATTCTGCAAAAGTCTTTGACAACTGTGACCAAGGTGTCAATGCACACAAAATGGGCTCAAAAGGAATTAGTGAAAAAATTAGGAAGTCGGATCTTCAATTTCCTGACGAACAGAACCCAGTGTGTAATAGTCAACAAAGTTAAGTCCGACTCATTCACCGTGAAAAGCTCAGTCCCCTCCCCCCAGGGTACTGTGCTTGTTCCTGCATTTGTTCCCATTCACACACTGGTCATATATAAGGACATATAGCACCGTATCATCCATTGCAGATGACACAAGGATTTTTATGAGAGTAGACAATATAGAGAACACAGCACACCTTCGATCTGATGTAAATCAGGTCTTTCAATGGGCCACACAAAATAGTATGGTGTTAGATGAACAAACTACACATCATAAAATGATGAAACACCGACATTTGTTTGGGTCCGTCCTGTACCATTATCAAGTCGTATTAGATCATATTTGTTAAGAAAATATGTCCCTGGTTGATGGGTTTCTGGGAGTTCTTCTACTCCCCAAGCCTTGCCTGAGGCCAGGCTTGACTTGTAAGAGTTTGGTCCACCAGGCTGTTGCTTGGAGCGGCCCGCAGGCCCATATACCCACCACAGCCCGGTTGGTCCGGCAAGTTTTTTTTTAAAACAGTCCAGTTTTCTCTTGAAGATGTCCACGGTTGTTCCAGCAATATTTCTTATGCTCGCTGGGAGGGTGTTGAACAACCGCGGACCTCTGATGTTTATACAGTGTTCTATGATTGCGCCTATGGCACCCCTGCTCTTCACTGGTTCTATTCTGCATTTTCTTCCATATCGTTCACTCCAGTACGTCGTTATTTTACTGTGTAGATTTGGGACCTGGCCCTCCAGTATTTTCCACGTGTATTATTTGGTAACTCTCTCGTCTCCTTTCTAGAGGACCTTCCCGTACCTTCGTAAAAAGGTTCGTTTAAGTATGTAATGTAAAAAGAGTCAACAGCAACACAGCCAGGACTCAGGTTCATGTTGGGTAGGTTGTGTATCAGAGCCGCGTCCATCAGACGGCGTCTGTGTGGAGTAGAGACAGGGAAGAGTATTTTAGAAGAAGACCAATCTATAGGATGACTTAGAGTCTCGTTTAATGATATGATGATTACTGATAAGTTCCAGATCCTGCGTAATGGAAAGAACGACAATATAAAATTGGAAACCACATATAAAACACAGCCAAATCACACTATAGGACGAGAGAGCAGTGTAAAACATCTAAGAGCAATCATGTCGGAAGACCTTACTTTAAAAGACCACAACAAAGCAGCTGTCACAACTGCACAAAATATGACAAGTTGGATAACAAGAACTTTTCAAACAAGAGATGTCATACCAATGATAATACTCTTCAAGACACTAGTGCTCTCTAGGGTGGAATGTTGTTGCACAATAACAGCCCCTTTCACAGCTGCAGAAATTGTGATCTGGAGAAGGTACAAAGAGTTTAGTGCTAGAATCTACTCAATAAAACATCTAAATTATTGGAACAGCTTAAAATGTTTAACTCTGTATTCTTTAAAGCGCAGACGAGAGAGATTCATACTAATCTACACTTGGAAAATATTAGAGGGACCGAATACAAATCTGTACAAGCAAATAATATCACATGAAACCAGTAGGCACGGCAGGATGTGCAAAATAGCCCCCGTTGAAAATGAGAGGTGCAATAGGTACGCTGAGAGAGAACTTTATCAACACACAGGGACCCAAAACTTTTCAACACTCTCACGCTACACATAAGGGGCATAACTCACACACCTCTAACGGTGTTTAAGAGAGAACTTGATAAACACCTCCAAAGGACGCCTGATCAACCAGGTTGTGATTCATACAGCTGGCTGCAAGCCGCTCCGTCCGACAGCCTGGTTGACCAGACCACCAGCCAGGAGGCCTAGCCAGAGACCGGGCCGCAGGAACGCTGATCCCCAGAACCAGCAACAGGTAGACCAACAAACATACATTCTCGTCTTTCTTACATAGACAGTGTTAGTGATCTGTTCTTGTGCATATTGTGCACTGGTTACTGAGCACTCAACTATACTGGTAGCCACCACACTGGTAGCCACCACATTGGTAGCCACCACACTGGTAGCCTCCACACTGGTAGCCTCCACACTGGTAGCCACCACATTGGTAGCCACCACACTGGTAGCCTCCACACTGGTAGCCACCACACTGGTAGCCACCACATTGGTAGCCACCACACTGGTAGCCTCCACACTGGTAGCCTCCACATTGGTAGCCACCACATTGGTAGCCACCACACTGGTAGCCTCCACACTGGTAGCCTCCACATTGGTAGCCACCACATTGGTAGCCTCCACACTGGTAGCCTCCACACTGGTAGCCTCCACACTGGTAGCCTCCACATTGGTAGCCACCACATTGGTAGCCACCACATTGGTAGCCTCCACATTGGTAGCCACCACATTGGTAGCCACCACATTGGTAGCCACCACACTGGTAGCCACCACATTGGTAGCCACCACATTGGTAGCCACCACATTGGTAGCCTCCACATTGGTAGCCACCACATTGGTAGTCACCACACTGGTAGCCACCACATTGGTAGCCACCACATTGGTAGCCTCCACACTGGTAGCCTCCACACTGGTAGCCTCCACATTGGTAGCCACCACATTGGTAGCCTCCACACTGGTAGCCACCACATTGGTAGCCACCACATTGGTAGCCTCCACACTGGTAGCCTCCACACTGGTAGCCTCCACATTGGTAGCCTCCACACTGGTAGCCTCCACACTGGTAGCCTCCACATTGGTAGCCACCACATTGGTAGCCTCCACACTGGTAGCCTCCACACTGGTAGCCTCCACACTGGTAGCCACCACACTGGTAGCCTCCACACTGGTAGCCTCCACACTGGTAGCCTCCACACTGGTAGCCTCCACACTGGTAGCCACCACACTGGTAGCCTCCACACTGGTAGCCTCCATACTGGTAGCCACCACACTGGTAGCCACCACACTGGTAGCCTCCACACTAGTAGCCACCACACTGGTAGCCTCCACACTGGTAGCCTCCACACTGGTAGCCACCACACTGGTAGCCACCACACTGGTAGCCTCCACACTGGTAGCCTCCACACTGGTAGCCACCACACTGGTAGCCTCCACACTAGTAGCCACCACACTGGTAGCCTCCACACTGGTAGCCTCCACACTGGTAGCCACCACACTGGTAGCCACCACACTGGTAGCCACCACACTGGTAGCCTCCACACTAGTAGCCACCACACTGGTAGCCTCCACACTGGTAGCCACCACACTGGTAGCCACCACACTGGTAGCCTCCACACTGGTAGCCACCACACTGGTAGCCTCCACACTGGTAGCCACCACACTGGTAGCCACCACACTGGTAGCTCTCACACTGGTAGCCTCCACACTGGTAGCCTCCACACTGGTAGCCACCACACTGGTAGTCTCCACACTGGTAGCCTCCACACTGGTAGCCTCCACACTGGTAGCCACCACACTGGTAGCCACCACACTGGTAGCCTCCACACTGGTAGCCACCACACTGGTAGCCACCACACTGGTAGCCTCCACACTGGTAGCCTCCACACTGGTAGCCACCACACTGGTAGCCACCACACTGGTAGCTCTCACACTGGTAGCCTCCACACTGGTAGCCTCCACACTGGTAGCCACCACACTGGTAGCCACCACACTGGTAGCCTCCACACTGGTAGCCTCCACACTGGTAGCCACCACACTGGTAGCCACCACACTGGTAGCTCTCACACTGGTAGCCACCACACTGGTAGGAACCACACTGGTAGCCACCACACTGGTAGCCTCCGTACTGGTAGCCACCACACTGGTAGCCACCACACTGGTAGCCACCACACTGGTAGCCTCCACACTGGTAGCCTCCACACTGGTAGCCACCACACTGGTAGCCTCCACACTGGTAGCTCTCACACTGGTAGCCTCCACACTGGTAGCCTCCACACTGGTGCCTCACTCTTACCCCCTCTGTTGCCTCACTCTCACCCCTCTGTTGCCTCACTCTCACCCCTCTGTTGTCTCACTGTCACCCCTCTGTTGCCTCACTGTCACCCCTCTGTTGTCTCACTGTCACCCCTCTGTTGTCTCACTGTCACCCCTCTGTTGTCTCCCTGTCACCCCTCTGTTGCCTCACTGTCACCCTTCTGTTGTCTCATTGTCACTTCTCTGTTGCCTCACTGTCACCCCTCTGTTGCCTCACTCTCACCCTTCTGTTGCCTCACTCTCACTCCTCTATTGCCTCACTCTCACCCCTCTGTTGCCTCACTGTCACCCCTCTGTTGCCTCACTGTCACCCCTCTGTTGCCTCACTGTCACCCCTCTGTTGCCTCACTCTCACCCCTCTGTTGTCTCACTCTCACCCCTCTGTTGCCTCACTGTCACCTCTCTGTTGCCTCACTGTCACCCCCTCTGTTGCCTCACTGTCACCTCTCTGTTGCCTCACTGTCACCCCTCTGTTGCCTCACTGTCACCCCTCTGTTGTCTCACTGTCACCCCTCTGTTGTCTCACTGTCACCCCTTTGTTGCCTCACTCTCACCCCTCTGTTGCCTCACTCTCACCCTTCTGTTGTCTCATTGTCACTTCTCTGTTGCCTCACTGTCACCCCTCTGTTGCCTCACTCTTACCCCTCTGTTGCCTCACTCTCACCCCTCTGTTGCCTCACTCTCACCCCTCTGTTGCCTCACTCTCACCCCTCTGTTGCCTCACTCTCACCCCTCTGTTGCCTCACTCTCACCCCTCTGTTGCCTCACTCTCACCCCTCTGTTGCCTCACTCTCACCCCTCTGTTGCCTCACTCTCACCCCTCTGTTGTCTCACTTTCACCCCTCTGTTGCCTCACTCTCACCCCTCTGTTGCCTCACTCTCACCCCTCTGTTGCCTCACTGTCACCTCTCTGGTGCCTCACTGTCACCCCCTCTGTTGCCTCACTGTCACCTCTCTGTTGCCTCACTGTCACCCCTCTGTTGCCTCACTGTCACATCTCTGTTGCCTCACTCTCACCCCTCTGTTGCCTCACTCTCACCCCTCTGTTGCCTCACTCTCACCCCTCTGTTGCCTCACTGTCACCTCTCTGTTGCCTCACTGTCACCCCCTCTGTTGCCTCACTGTCACCCCTCTGTTGCCTCACTGTCACCCCTCTGTTGTCTCACTCTCACCCCTCTGTTCCCTCACTGTCACCCCCCTCTGTTGCTTCACTGTCACCCCTCTGTTGCCTCACTGTCATCACCTCTCTGTTGCCCCACTGTCACCCCCTCTGTTGCCTCACTCTCACCCCTCTGTTGCCTCACTGTCACCCCCCTCTGTTGCTTCACTCTCACCCCCTCTGTTGCCTCACTGTCACCCCCCTCTGTTGCTTCACTCTCACCCCCTCTGTTGCCTCACTCTCATCCCTCTGTTGCCTCACTGTCACCCCCCTCTGTTGCTTCACTGTCACCCCCTCTGTTGCCTCACTGTCACCCCCCTCTGTTGCCTCACTCTCACCCCCTCTGTTGCCTCACTCTCACCCCTCTGTTGCCTCACTGTGCGTCGTCTGTGGTAGGGTGCACGAGCACGCGCACTGACAGTCGATGCCAAAGGGGAGCGCATGTGGCGGGTGTGGCTAATAAGTGGATGGGTGGTAGCATGAGGGTGCACGCGGTCCCGGGCACGGACGCCGGCCATCGCTCACCCACCATACCGCAGCTTGCCTCCCACACTCTCTTATTTTTCATACATTATTGTGCTGGCGCCCTGCTGGCTGGCTCTCTCCTGTGTGTGTGTGTACTCACCTCACTGTGTCTGCGGGATCGAGCACTGACTCTTGGATCCCGCATTGTGCTGGCGCCCTGCTGACTGGCTCTCTCCTGTGTGTGTGTGTACTCACCTCACTGTGTCTGCGGGATCGAGCACTGACTCTTGGATCCCGCATTGTGCTGGCGCCCTGCTGACTGGCTCTCTCCTGTGTGTGTGTGTACTCACCTCACTGTGTCTGCGGGATCGAGCACTGACTCTTGGATCCCGCATTGTGCTGGCGCCCTGCTGGCTGGCTCTCTCCTGTGTGTGTGTGTACTCTCCTCACTGTGTCTGCGGGATCGAGCACTGACTCTTGGATCCCGCATTGTGCTGGCGCCCTGCTGGCTGGCTCTCTCCTGTGTGTGTGTGTACTCACCTCACTGTGTCTGCGGGATCGAGCACTGACTCTTGGATCCCGCATTGTGCTGGCGCCCTGCTGACTGGCTCTCTCCTGTGTGTGTGTGTACTCACCTCACTGTGTCTGCGGGATCGAGCACTGACTCTTGGATCCCGCATTGTGCTGGCGCCCTGCTGGCTGGCTCTCTCCTGTGTGTGTGTGTACTCACCTCACTGTGTCTGCGGGATCGAGCACTGACTCTTGGATCCCGCATTGTGCTGGCGCCCTGCTGACTGGCTCTCTCCTGTGTGTGTGTGTGTACTCACCTCACTGTGTCTGCGGGATCGAGCACTGACTCTTGGATCCCGCATTGTGCTGGCGCCCTGCTGACTGGCTCTCTCCTGTGTGTGTGTGTACTCGCCTAGTTGTGTCTGCGGGATCGAGCACTGACTCTTGGATCCCGCCTTTCGAGCATCGGTTGTTTACAGCAATGACTATGGTCCTATTTCCCTATTATATCTAGTTTTAAAATTATGTATAGTATTTGCTTCCACAACCTGTTCCTGAAGTGCATTCCATTTTTCCACTACTCTCACGCTAAAAGAAAACTTCCTAACATCTCTGTGACTCATCTGAGTTTCCAGCTTCTTCCCATGTCCCCTCGTTCTGTTACTATTCTGTGTGAACATTTTGTCTATGTCCACTCTGTCAATCCCCCCTGAGTATTGTATACGTTCTTAACATGTTCCCCCTCTCCCTTCTTCTTTCTAGTGTCGTAAGGCACAGTTCCTTCAGGCGCTCCTCATACCCCATCCCTCGTAACTCTGGGACGAGTCTCGTTGCAAACCTCTGAACCTTTTCCAGTTTCTTTATATGTTTCTTCAGATGGGGACTCCATGATGAGGCGGCATACTCTAAGACTGGCCTCACGTAGGCAGTGTAAAGCGCCCTAAATGCCTCCTTACATAGGTTTCTGAATGATGTTCTAACTTTTGCCAGTGTAGAGTACGCTGCTGTCGTTATCCTATTTATATGTGCTTCAGGAGATAGATTACGTGTTACGTCCACGCCCAGGTCTCTTTCTCGCGTCGTCACAGGTAGGCTCTTCCCCTTCATTGTGTACTGTCCCCTTGGTCTCCTATCACCTAGTCCCATTTCCATAACTTTACATTTGCTCGTGTTGAACTCCAGTAGGCATTTCTCTGACCATCTCTGCAACCTGTTCAGGTCCTCTTGGAGGATCCTGCAATCCTTATCTGTCACAACTCATGTGTGTACTCACCTAGTTGTACTCACCTAGTTGTGTTTGCGGGGGTTGAGCTCTGGCTCTTTGGTCCCGCCTCTCAACCGTCAATCAACAGGTGTACAGATTCATGAGCCTATCGGGCTCTATCATATCTACACTTGAAACTGTGTATGGAATCAGCCTCCACCACATCACTTCCTAATGCATTCCATTTGTCAACCACTCTGACACTAAAAAAGTTCTTTCTAATATCTCTGTGGCTCATTTGGGCACTTAGTTTCCACCTGTGTCCCCTTGTGCGTGTTCCCCTTGTGTTAAATAGACTGTCTTTATCTACCCTATCAATCCCCTTCAGAATCTTGAATGTGGTGATCATGTCCCCCCTAACTCTTCTGTCTTCCAGCGAAGTGAGGTTTAATTCCCGTAGTCTCTCCTCGTAGCTCATACCTCTCAGCTCGGGTACTAGTCTGGTGGCAAACCTTTGAACCTTTTCCAGTTTAGTCTTATCCTTGACTAGATATGGACTCCATGCTGGGGCTGCATACTCCAGGATTGGCCTGACATATGTGGTATACAAAGTTCTGAATGATTCCTTACACAAGTTTCTGAATACAGTTCTTATGTTGGCCAGCCTGGCATATGCCGCTGATGTTATCCTCTTGATATGGGCTGCAGGGGACAGGTCTGGCGTGATGTCAACCCCCAAGTCTTTTTCTCTCTTTGACTCTTGATGAATTTCATCTCCAAGATGATACCTTGTATCTGGCCTCCTCCTCCCTATACCTATCTTCATTACATTGCATTTGCTTGGGTTAAACTCTAACAACCATTTGTTCGACCATTCCTTCAGCTTGTTTAGGTGTTCTTGAAGCCTCAAGCAGTCCTCCTCTGTCTTAATCCTTCTCATAATTTTTGCATCGTCAGTAAACATTGAGAGAAATGAATCTATACCCTCCGGGAGATCATTTACATATATCAGAAACAAGACAGAACCGTGTACAGAGCCCTGTGGGACTCCACTGGTGACTTCACGCCAATCTGAGGTCTCACCCCTCACCGTAACACTCTGCTTCATATTGCTTAGGTACTCCCTTATCCACTGGAGCACCTTACCAGCTACACCTGCCTGTCTCTCCAGCATATGCACCAGCCACTTATGCGGTACTGTGTCAAAGGCTTTCCGACAATCCAAAAAAATGCAGTCCACCCAGCCTTCTCTTTCTTGCTTAATCTTTGTCACCTGGTTATAGAATTCTATTAAGCCAGCCAGGCAAGATTTACCCTCCCTGAACCCATGTTGGGGATTTGTCACGAAGTCCCTTCTCTCCAGATGTGTTACTAGGTTTTTTCTCACGATCTTCTCCATCACCTTGCATGGTATACAAGTCAAGGACACTGGCCTGAAGTTCAGTGCCTCTTGTCTGTCGCCCTTTTTGTATATTGGGACCACATTCGCCATCTTCCATATTTCTGGTAGGTCTCCCATCTCCAGTGACCTACTATACACTATGGAGAGTGGCAAGCAAAGTGCCTCTGCACACTCTTTCAGTACCCATGGTGAGATCCCGTGTGGACCAACAGCCTTTCTAAAATCCAGATCTAGCAGGTGTCTCTTGACCTCTTCTCTCATAATTTCGAACCCTTCCAAGGCCGCCTGGTTTACTTCCCTTTCTCCTAGCACACTGACCTCACCTTGTTCTATTGTGAAGACCTCCTGGAACCTCTTGTTGAGTTCTTCACACATCTCTTTGTCATTCTCTGTATACCTGTCCTCGCCTGTTCTAAGTTTCATTACCTGTTCTTTCACTGTTGTTTTCCTCCTGATGTGACTGTGGAGTAGCTTTGGTTCGATCTTGGCTTTGTTTGCTATATCATTTTCATAATTTTTCTCTGCTTCTCTTCTCACACTAACATACTCATTCCTGGTTCCCTGGTATCTCTCTGTTTTCTGGTGCTCTGGTATTCTGGGATGTCCTTCACGCTCTTTTGTTCAGTCCCTTTGCTTCCATACATGCCCTATTATACCATGGATTCTTCTTTTGCTTCTCGGATTTTTCCCTTTGGGCCGGGATGAACCTGTTTACTGCCTCCTGACACTTTTGGGTAACATAGTCCATCATATCTTGTACAGACTTGTCTCTGAGGTCTGTGTCCCAAGGTATTTCCCTTAGGAAACGTCTCATCTCCTCACAGTTCCCCTTTCGGTATGCCAGCCTTTTGTTTCCTAGTTCTTTTTTTTTGGGAGATAATTCCTAGCTCTACCAGGTACTCAAAGTTCAATACACTGTGGTTACTCATTCCCAAGGGCGCTTCCATCTTAACCTCCCTTATATCCCACTCATTTAGGGTAAATATCAAATCAAGCATTGCTGGTTCATCTTCTCTCATTCTTGTTGTTGGTTCCTTGATGTGCTGGCTTTGAAAGTTTCTTGTTGCCACGTTCAGCAGCTTAGCTCTCCATGTTTCTGGTTCTCCATGCGGATCTCTGTTCTCCCAATCTATCTTCCCGTGGTTGAAGTCTCCCATCATTAATAGTCCAGATCCATTCCTGCTAGCAACAGAAGCTGCTCTCTCTATTATGTTAATGGTGGCCATGTTGTTTCAATCATATTCCTGTCTGGGTCTTCTGTCATTTAGTGGTGGATTATATATGACTATGACTATAATTTTTTGTCCTACAGTTGTTATAGTACCTGTTATGTAGTCACTGAAACCTTCACAGCCCTGAGTAACCATCTCCTCAAAATCCCAGCCTTTTCTTACCAGCAGAGCTACACCACCGCCGCCTCTTCCTTCTCTCTCTTACCTCATAACATAATAGTCCTGTGGGAACACTGCATTTGTTATGGTTTTCGTTAGCTTTGTTTTTGTGAGTGCTATTATGTCTGGGTTTTCCTCTAGTACCCAATCACCAAGTTCATTTGCTTTATTTGTAATTCCATCTATGTTAGTGTACATCACCTTGAGGCTCACTTTCTTCTGTTCCTTCTCAAATCGCCTCCTTGGTGAGTGTTCTGCTGGTGGGGGAAGCTGCGCCATGGGTGGGAGAATTTGTGAGGTGGATAACAGGGTCTCAGAGGATACTGGGGTGAGGGGCGGGGAGTCAAGTGAAGGGGGGGGGGTGGACAGGGAGGGTATGGGATGAAGAGGGATGGAGGACAGGAAGGAAAGGGGGGAGGGGGGACATGGCAGGAGGAGGGGAGGGGTAGAAGGGTGGGAATGGGGTGTGGGGGGAGAGATTTGGCTGAGCATTTGAGTGGGGGCAGGGAGGGTTTGGGGCAGGGGGGGGGCAGGGAGGGTTTGGGGCAGGGGGGGGCAGGGGGGGTTCTCTAAGCAGAGGAGGGCGGTGTGGTTGCCCTCCTCTCTGGTGTTACTGGGTATCTGGTTGTGGGTTCCTGTTTCAGGTGTTCAATTATCTTCGATTAAATATTTTCCAACTATTGAATGTAAAAATTATCTAATATAAAATTTATTAAAAAATATATAAAAAGTTTGAATAACATTAATACGTTTGGTGATTAATATATACAGTTAAATTTCTAGTGATCAAATTTAAACAAATATTTGATGAGGAGGTTCTTGACACCTGAGGAGCTGCTCTTGACACCTGAGGAGCTGCAAGCCTTGCCGCTCTCCTCTTGACACCTGAGGACCTGCAAGCCTTGCCGCTCTCCTCTTAACACCTGAGGACCTGCAAGGCTCGCCGCTCTCCTCTTAACACCTGAGGAGCTGCAAGGCTCGCCGCTCTCCTCTTAACACCTGAGGAGCTGCAAGGCTGGCCGCTCTCCTCTGAACACCTACAGAATATTAAATGCGGCAATAAACATCTGGCTTTAACACCTGTACAGGGAAGGCGGCTCCGCGGAGCCAGGTTAGTGGTTGGTAGTTATGGGGTCAGGGGAAGACTGGGAGGAAGTCTTCAGGACCGATTACCGACCACTTGGACCGTCGGGGATTGAACTCCGACCTGCAGGAAATGAGACTGTCGCTCTACCGACCAGGCAGGCTGAGGAACCAATAGTGCGCACAGTGAGAGGAAGATCGTTAAGGGGAACAGATGCGTTCACTCTGAGGAGTGACGGGGAGACCCAGAGGACGCTGTACTGGAACACCTCCCAACACCACCTGGTTGATACCTGGTTGATACCTGGTTGATGGGGTTCTGGGAGTTCTTCTACTCCCCAAGCCCGGCCCGAGGCCAGGCTCGACTTGTGAGAGTTTGGTCCACCAGGCTGTTGCTTGGAGCGGCCCGCAGGGCCACGTACCCACCACAGCCCGGCTGATCCGGAACTTCTCTTAGAAAACCGTCCAGTTTTCTCTTGAAGATGTCCACGGTTGTTCCGGCAATATTTCTTATGCTCGCTGGGAGGACGTTGAACAACCGCGGACCCCTGATGTTTATACAGTGCTCTCTGATTGTGCCTATGGCACCTCTGCTCTTCACTGGTTCAATCTTGCATTTTCTTCCATATCGTTCACTCCAGTACGTTGTTATTTTACTGTGTAGATTTGGGACCTGACCCTCCAGTATTTTCCATGTGTATATTATTTGGTATCTCTCTCGTCTCCTTTCTAGAGAGTACATTTGGAGAGCTTTGAGACGATCCCAATAATTTAGGTGTTTTATCTCGTCTATGCGTGCCGTATATGTTCTCTGTATTCCCTCTATTTCAGCAATCTCTCCTGCTCTGAAGGGGGAAGTGAGTACTGAGCAGTACTCGAGACGGGACAGCACAAGTGACTTGAAGAGTACAACCATTGTGATGAGATCCCTGGATTTGAAAGTTCTCGTAATCCATCCGATCATTTTTCTGGCTGACGCGATATTTCCTTGGTTATGCTCCCTAAACGTTAGATCGTCGGACATCATTATTCCCAAATCCTTGACATGCTGTTTTTCTACTATGGGAAGATTCGATTGTGTTTTGTACCCTGTATTATGTTTCAGATCCTCATTTTTGCCGTACCTGAGTACCTGAAATTTATCACTGTTAAACATCATGTTATTTTCTGCTGCCCAATCAAAAACTTTGTTGACATCTGCTTGTAGTTTTTCAATGTCTTCAGCAGAGGTAATTTTCATGCTGATTTTTGTGTCATCTGCAAAGGACGACACGAAGCTGTGGCGTGTATTTTTGTCTATATCAGATATGAGAATAAGGAACAGTAGCGGTGCAAGGACTGTACCTTGAGGTACAGAGCTTTTAACATCGCTTGGACTCGATTTTATCTGATTGACTGTTACTCTTTGTGTTCTGTTCGACAGGAAATTGAGTATCCAGCGTCCTACTTTTCCAGTTATTCCCATTGACCTCATTTTGTGAGCTATCACCCCATGGTCACATTTGTCGAACGCCTTTGCAAAGTCTGTGTATACAACATCTGCGTTTTGCTTTTCTTCTAGGGCTTCTCTGATTTTGTCATAGTGGTTGAGTAACTGTGACAGACAGGATCTTCCCGCTCTAAATCCATGTTGTCCTGGATTGTGCAATTCATTGTTTTCCATAAAACTAGAAATTTGATTCCTAATCGCTCTTTCAAACACTTTTATTATGTGTGACGTTAGTGCAACTGGCCTATAATTTTTTGCCAAGGCTTTACTCCCCCCCCTTGTGCAACGGAGCTATATCTGCAGATTTAAGTGCTGCTGGTATCTCCCCTGTATCCAGGCTCTTTCTCCATATTACGCTGAGTGCTCTCGCTACTGGTACTTTACATTTCTTTATGAATATTGAATTCCATGAGTCAGGCCCAGGAGCTGAGTGCATAGGCATATTATCAATTTCTCTTTCAAAGTCTTCCGAGTTTGTGGTAATATCCGTTATATTATCTGCAGCTTGAATGTCATTCATAAAGAAGCTGTCTGGGTCATCAACTTTCATGTTGTTTATTGGTGTGCTAAACATTGCCTCATACTGGCTTCTTAGAATTTCACTAATCTCTTTGTTGTCCTCTGTGTACGTACCTTCATTTGTAATTAACGGTCCAATACTGGTCGAGGTTTTGGATTTTGATTTTGCGTATGTGAAAAAATATTTCGGATTTTTCCTTATCTCTTGTATAGCTTTCTGTTCCAATTCCATTTCCTCAGACTCATATGATCGCTTCAACGTTTGTTCTATTTCCTCAATCTCCCTGCTTAGGCTTGTTTTCCTTGCTTGTGATAGTTGTGTCTGCCGAAGCATTTCCGTTATTTTTTTCCTTCTCCTGTACAGTCGTCTCCGTTCTCTTTCTAGAGTGGTCCTCTTTCTGCCCCTCCTCACAGGCACTTGCTTCAAGCAGACCTTGTAAGCTTCAGCTGTCAGTTGAGCTATTCCCAGTGTGGGAGTTTTGTCGCTTAAGACCGTCTCCCATTGAATGGTTGCAAGGTCTACATTTATTTTTTCCCAGTCAATCCTCTTATTGTTGAAATTGAATTGATTGAATATTCCTTCTCGCTTGTTTGGTCTCTTAGACCTACTACCGTTATTTATGCTAGTTCGCACTTCAATGAGCTTATGGTCTGAGTATGAAGTATCTGAGATTGTGATATCCCTGATTAGTTCATCATTGTTTGTGAATAACAAGTCTAGTGTGTTTTCGTTCCTAGTTGGTTCTGTAATCTGTTGATTGAGCGAGAATTTGTCACAGAATCTCACCTGTATCCACTCACCTGTCTTCACCTACAGTGTAACTCCTCTCAATGGTACACTGATCTTACACCTTGCAACTACACGCTCTGATATTCACTGATACATTATATATATATATATATATATATATATATATATATATATATATATATATATATATATATATATATATATATATATATATATATATTGTTAATGTATAAAAGTACTTTGAGTAAAATACTTGATGACAAATGACATTTATAAACTATGCAGGTGAAGCGTAGGAAAGTTTGCAATATTGTTTACTATATAATTAAATACTTGACCAAGTATTTTGTCAACCATTACGATATTTATACGACCAACGTTACTCCTTAATGGCCACCATTAATATGGGCCGAGCAAGTAAAGGGGGGGAGAGGTGGGGGTGACAGGGGCCAACGTCTCAGCCATTCGTCTTCTGCCATTCGGTCCACTGGGACAGCTGAGGCCAGGATGGAGCTGGGATGTTAGTGGTCATAGGCCTAGGGTGATTTGTAAGCCAGGGTGTGATTGGATGTTTCCCCAAATGGGAGGAGCCTAAGCATTGAAATTGAAATAAGTTTATTGAGGTAAAATACACACAAAGGGATGAGGTAGCTCAAGCTATTCTCACCCCGTTCAGTACATCGTGTTAATACATACATAGACACACATCACAAACAATAAACATATTACCAAACAATCTGAGAGATAAACATATACATTTCCTCCTTTACACAAGTATGCCTAAGCATTTACCTCAGAGTGTTTTGAAGTTTGCTAGTCAGTATGGTGTAGGCCTGAGCCCAGGCGGGTGTCAGAGGTGCAGGCTCAGGTTGGGAGAGTTTAGTTTCTTGAGTTTATTGTGGATTACTGCTAGTAGAAGAGCAGAGTTGCTGCACATGTGTAAGTCATTATCCCATGTGTCGCGCCTCGTCACACATTAATTACCCTGAGACAGGATGCCGGGTGATGTAACATAGTTGTGATCTGAAAATATTCTTCCTCTCATTTCCTCTTGAATTAATCCTGCCAGTCACATCTACATCTCGCTGTTGGTATCATTATTCTCTTTGTTTTCTGTGGTATAATTCTTTCTCCCACCACTTTTGTTTTTCAAAATACGCAAGCTACAAGTATTGAGATTATATTAACCTGGCAATAACTGATGCTGGGTCGTTACACTGGGGGCTCTACCACACTACTACAGTCTTTACTACATTTTACCAATTCACTACAAATTCTACAATTTTCATTCTATTCTACTGAGTAGTACTGACCCAACAACTACCGCCAGAGTACTATTACCGTTATTATTAAACAGTTACACAAACTATTAACTCCTATTCTTACCATGACTACGCCGGCTTCCCTGGAAACACAAACCATAATTGTATCTATTTTCCGCTTGTTACAACTTGAAATAAAGTTGTTACACCTTGGCTTAACGTGTTTATGACGTATTAGAACGTTGTTACATCTTGACGTAACGTGTTTATGACGTATTAGAACGTTGTTACAACTTGCTATATTGGTTGTTATAACTGGATAGGTGTTAAAACTTGTTCGAACGTTGTACCAACGTCGTAGTTTGGGTGTGTGTTTGGCGGGTTGTGGTGGTGGTGCGGTGAGGGGTCGTAATGATGACACACGACAAGCCAGCAGGGAGCACATAACAATTACTTGTCACCAGGAGGAGGATAAAGTGGAAGTAATCCCAGCCCAACTGTGAGGGATTATCTCTCCCGCTCCACTACACTCTCATAAGGACTATTAAACGCTTCTATTTCCTAGTTATCATTGGCTTGTTCGTACCACATCCAGTGATCTTCCTTCCGCTACTATGGAGACGTTTGACAGTTGGGAGCATTTCCTTCTTGATTTGCTCCTTAATCTGTGAAAAACTTGGAAGTATTTGAACCAGTACAACAGGTAGAGCAGTGGCAGTTTATGCTAGTGAGTCTGCCTTTCTATTACCATCTGTGCTAATGTGACTTGGTGTCCAATTTAGGGTGATTAACAGCACAAGATTGTTTGTTTCTTTCCTATATGTAGGGTTTGCCAGTGCAGACTACTGATCACATGCCTCTGTATGACTATTCTGTGTGATGGGGATTTTAGCATCACGTAGCTAGCTTTTTTGACACACTGTACTCCCCTTCATATAGTCTAGGGCAGCTGCACAAATGTACATGTACCTAAATGTGTTAATAACAAAAAAAAAAGGATTTCTGTGAAGAGTTTTATATTATCTGTGTGCTGGCTGGATAACAATGCTGGAGCGAAGATTTAAGAGTTGGTATGAATGATGACATCATGTAAATTGTTCTTAATTGGATAATTTATGGCCTCCTTCAGGACATATACTTCTGTTTGTATTGTTGAGCAGCCACACTGTTCATGCTCCAGTAAGCTTCATGGTTGGTAGTGTAAACTGCTGCCCCAACAGAACCTCTTTCTTGATCAACTGATCAATCTGTGAAGATGTGTGTCGTTGTATTTCTTAAGATGCTTTCCCATCTGTTGTTCAATGATTGCTTTGAGCCTCTGGGATTTTGCTGATTTTTGAGGCCGGTAATCCTTCACTGATTACCTTTAGACTCGAGTCTTCTCGTGGAGGAGGCTGCTGAAAGCGTTGATATGGTCTATCTTCTCCTTTGTTTCTAATGGTTCGCGTCATGTTCACTTTCTCTCGACTCTTGACCAGATTATCCGTCCATGTACTTGTTCTATACTGAAGGTTTCTGTGGAGCGATCTGTGTATGCTATCTTTGACTGACAGTCTGGTGGTGCGTCCAACAAGTTCTGCTGTTATGGTGGCTATTCTTTGTTTGAACCTGTTTTCTAAGGCTGCTAAGTTGGTTTCCATTCTTAGGCTCTCTCGAGGAATTAAACCTCACGTCACTGGGAGAGAGAAGAGTTAGAGGGGACATGATCACCACATACAAGAATCTGAGAGGAATTGATAGGGTAGATAAAGACAGGCTATTTACAAGGGGCACACGCACAAGGGAACACAGGTGGAAATTGAGTGCCCAAACGAGCCACAGAGATATTAGAAAAAACTACTTTAGTGTCAGAGTGGTTGACAAATGGAATGTATTAAGCAGTGATGTGGTGGAGGCAGACTCCATACACAGTTTCAAATGTAGATATGATAGATCCCAGTAGGCTCAGAAACCTATACACCAGTTCAATGACAATTGAGAGGCGGGATCAAAGAGCCGAAGCTCAACCCCCGCAAGCACAACTAGGTGAGTGCAGCTAGGTCAGTACAAGCGTGCCCCACACCGCGCTCCCTCACACTGTTCACAGTTTAGCCGCCATAATTCAGAACACCGCGCTATAATCTCCCAAGATAACAGGTCCTGCGCGTAATGGATTGCGTGACTCTTCTTCTGTCTCGTAAGTCTTGGGAAGAGTGTCCACCACAAAGTAATTTACGAGGTCGTAAGCCCGATTTCAGATAGATTCTGATCCAATTTATCGAGATCTAATTTTATTAACCGATATAATGGCAATAGGGGTTTAGAACCCCCCCCCCTCCCCCCCACCAATGGGGTTAGTGGGTTATAACCCCATTGATGAGCCTATATATTTTGAGCAATACATCATTCCTAAATTCATTAGGTTATATAATCAGATTTATTAGGCGGTGATCCGATCAATTTGGAGCTGATCCAATATATTAATTATGTGCTGATCACAATAATAAAGCTGTGATTGTATTTATTAAGCAATAATGCGGTATACCAGAGCTACACATGAGTTAACTTCCGTTTCTCACTTAAACTTGCACTCAGCCCCTGAGAGTCAGGTCTTCCGAGTCAGGCCTTGTGAGCCAGGTCTCGTGAGCCAGGTCTCGTGAGCCAGGTCTTGTGAGCCAGGTCTCGTGAGCCAGGTCTCGTGAGCCAGGTCTCGTGAGCCAGGTCACGTGAGCCAGGTCTTGTGAGCCAGGTCTCGTGAGCCAGGTCTCGTGAGCCAGGTATCGTGAGCCAGGTCTTGTGAGCCAGGTCTTGTGAGCCAGGTCTCGTGAGCCAGGTCTCGTGAGCCAGGTCTCGTGAGCCAGGTCTCGTGAGCCAGGTCTCGTGAGCCAGGTCTCGTGAGCCAGGTCTCGTGAGCCAGGTCTTGTGAGCCAGGTCTCGTGAGCCAGGTCTTGTGAGCCAGGTCTTGTGAGCCAGGTCTCGTGAGCCAGGTCTCGTGAGCCAGGTCTTGTGAGCCAGGTCTCGTGAGCCAGGTCTCGTGAGCCAGGTCTTGTGAGCCAGGTCTCGTGAGCCAGGTCTCGTGAGCCAGCCAGTAACAAGCCCCAGAAGGAACACTCTGGTGCCACCTTCCACAGTTATATTTTATTACATGTCTTCATTATTGATCATTCTCACCTCCCTACCCTTCTCTCACCTACCCTTCTCTCACCTCCCTACCCTTCTCTCACCTACCCTTCTCTCACCTCCCTACCCTTCTCTCACCTTCCTACCCTTCCCTCACCTCCCTACTCTTCTCTCACCTCCCTACCCTTCCCTCACCTCCCTACCCTTCCCTCACCTCCCTACCCTTCTCTCACATCCCTTTTTCTCACCTACACCCACCGCCACTGCTCCCTTCTTTCCCTCGTACCTAGCAACACCCTCAGCATCTCAGGCACCCGTCCCTCACCTCCCCTCACTGTTCCTCACTGTCCCTCACTGTTCCTAGGGGCCGTGGCCTGCCGGTCTCGGTGCCAGGCCGCCACCACCACCACCACGGGGATGGTCAACACTCTCAGTGTGCACCCGTGGTGACCCTGGTGGTGACCGTATTAACCCCTCGCTCAACAGGGGCAGGCAAGGGGGAAGGAAGACAAATTGGCCGGAAGGAGAAACAGCGGAAAATGCCGCTAGGTGTATGGAAGAGATGAAGGGATTAAGATAACGCAGGATAACATAATCCATAGGAAGGGAGGCGCCCCATCGCCAGCCATAACGTGCCGTAAACAGCCCCACATCCCCCGGTAATAACGGACTTGGGAAAATTGGACTGAGGACCCGACTTAATAAATTTCTTCCCAATAATGGAACAATGGGTACCAGACCTAGGACCAGCCTCTGCTCGGGCCCTGTCACTCCTAGGCAGCCCTGTCACTCCTAGGCGGCCCTGTGACTCCTAGGCAGCCCTGTGACTCCTAGGCGGCCCTGTCACTCCTAGGCAGCCCTGTGACTCCTAGGCGGCCCTGTCACTCCTAGGCAGCCCTGTGACTCCTAGGCGGCCCTGTGTGGCTGTGTGAGAGAATGACGGCTTCTAGTACAGAAGATCTGGACGGTAACAAATCCACAGGAGCCGTGACGAGGGTTCGAACCTACGTCTGAGAGCATCTGGAAGGGGTTTAGTGTACGGGTTGAAGAATGAGTTAGTGTAAGTATTTTGATACTGTCAGCAGTAGTTATAGTAAGACAATCAATGACGCTCGGAATTAAACATTCCTTAAGTATCTTCGTGGCCTGGGAACATACAAGAATAATCCTGATGGCTTCCTTTGGCATTCTGTGAACCAATCACAATTTTCGTTCGGGCATGAGAGGTGCAGCGGTCAGTTAAAGATCTTGTATAAGCAGACTACATAATTCTAATCATATTCTGCCAAAGCCTTACACATGTTTGAGCCTCTCTTTATACTGACAAGTGTGGCTGTATAACGGTCATATAGTGGGGGACTCGAGGCCAGGGTATTTGTCTGTCTGTTGAAACAGTCTACGTGATACCTGCCTGATCAGTTGCGTCTAGTTGCGTGATACCTGCTTCATCAGTTGCGTCTAGTCTGCGTGATACCTGCTTCATCAGTTGCGTCTAGTTGCGTGATACCTGCTTCATCAGTTGCGTCCAGCTGCGTGATACCTGCTTCATCAGTTGCGTCCAACTGCGCCAATGACATGCTCTCGGAGAACATTTCCAGGAAGTCATCTTCAGCCACAATGTTAAAGCCAGATGTGATAAGGACTTCTAACGTTAAGTTAAAATAAAATGAAGAGGGTGCACACACACACACACACACACACACACACACACACACACACACACACACACACACACACTAGGGGCCTCGTAGCCTGGTGGATAGCGCGCAGGATTCGTAATTCTGTGGCGCGGGTTCGATTCCCGCACGAGGCAGAAACAAATGGGCAAAGTTTCTTTCACCCTAAGTGCCCCTGTTACCTAGCAGTAAATAGGTACCTGGGAGTTAGTCAGCTGTCACGGGCTGCTTCCTGGGGTGTGTGTGTGTGTGTGGTGTGTGGGGAAAAAAAAAAAAGTAGTTAGTAAACAGTTGATTGACAGTTGAGAGGCGGGCCGAAAGAGCAAAGCTCAACCCCCGCAAAAACACAACTAGTAAACACAACTAGTAAACACACACACACTCTCACGCACACTCACGCACGCACACACGCACGCACGCACACGCGCACACACACACACACACACACACACGGGGGGGAAGGGGGGGGGCCGGTGAATAGAATAGAACCAATGAAGAGCAGAGGTGCCATAGGCACAATCAGAGAACACTGTATAAACATCAGAGGTCCGCGGTTGTTCAACGTCCTCCCAGCAAGCATAAGAAATATTGCCGGAACAACCGTGGACATTTTCAAGAGGAAACTAGATTTATTCCTCCAAGGAGTGCCGGACCAACCGGGCTGTGGTGGGTATGTGGGCCTGCGGGCCGCTCCAAGCAACAGCCTGGTGGACCAAACTCTCACAAGTCAAGCCTGGCCTCGGGCCGGGCTTGGGGAGTAGACGAACTCCCAGAACCCCATCAACCAGGTATCAACCAGGTGGCAAGTTGGACAGCACGCATGATACGTAGTCCGGGGTTCGTTTCCCGGGGCCGGCAGAAACAAATGGACAGAGTTTCTTTCACCCTGATCCCCCTGTTACCTAGCAGTAAATAGGTACCTGGGAGTTAGTACCCCCTGATACCAGGGGGGTACTCTGTAACGAGCTGCTTCCTGGGGGGGGGGGAGGAAGTCGTTAGTAACAGTTGATTGATTGACAGTTGAGAGACAGTACGAAAGAGCAGAACTCAACTTCCGCAAGCACAACTAGGTGAATACAATTATGTGAACACACGGGGCCTGTGGCTGAGTGGACAGCGCTTGGGTCTTGTAATCCTAGGGTCCGGGTTTGATCCTCGGTGATGGTGGAAAACAAATGGGTAGAGTTTCTTTCACCCTGATGTCCCAGTTATCTAGCTGTAAATAGGTACCTGGGAGTTAGACAGCTTTAACGGGCTGCTTCCTGGGGGAGTGTACTCACCTAGTTGTACTCACCTAGTTGACCTTGCGGAGGTTGAGCTTTGGCTCTTTGGTCCCGCCTCTCAACTTTCAATCAACTGGTGTACAGAATCCTGAGCCTACTGGGCTCTATCATATCTACATTTGAAACTGTGTATGGAGTCAGCCTCCACCACATCACTTCCTAGTGCATTCCATTTACTAACTACTCTGATACTGAAAAAGTTCTTTCTAATGTCTCTGTGGCTCATTTGGGTACTCAGCTTCCACCTGTATCCCCTCGTGCGTGTGCCACCCGTGTTAAATAATCCATCCTTGTCTACCCTGTCAATTCCCCTGAGAATTTTGTATGTGGTGATCATGTCTCCCCGAGCTCTTCTGTCTTCCAGTGACGTGAGGTTCAGTTCACGCAGCCTTTCCTCATAACTCATTCCACTTAGTTCTGGGATTAGCCTAGTAGCATACCTCTGAACTTTTACAAGGTACGGACTCCATGCTGGGGCCGCATACTCCAGGATTGGTCTTACATATGTGGTATACAAGGTTCTGAAGGATTCCTTACACAGGTTTCTCAAAGCAGTTCTGATGTTAGCCAGCCTCGCATAGGCTGCCGTTGTTATTCTTTTGATGTGGGCTTCAGGAGACAGGTTTGGCGTGATATCAACTCCTAGATTTTTCTCTCTGTCCGTTTCGTGAAGGACTTCATCTCCCATTCTGTATCCAGTGACTGGCCTCCTAGGTCCTCCTCCTAGTTTCATTACCTTACATTTACTTGAGTCGAACTTTAGTAGCAATTTGTTGGACCATTCCTTCAGTTTGTCTGGGTCATCTTGTAGCCTCATACTATCTTCCTCACACATTTGTGTGTGTGTACTCACCTATTTGTGCTTGCTGGGGTTGAGCCTTGACTCTTTGGTCCCGCCTCTCAACTGTCAATCAACTGGTGTACAGTTTCCTGAGCCTACTGGGCTCTATCATATCTACATTTAAAACTGTGTATGGAGTCAGCCTCCATCACATCACTTCCTAATGCATTCCACCTGTTAACTACTCTGACACTGAAAAAGTTCTTTCTAACGTCACAGTGGCTCATTTGGGTACTCAGTTACCACCTGTGTCCCCTTGTTCGCGTCCCACCAGTGTTGAATAGTTTATTTTGTGTGTGTGTGTGTGTGTGTGTGTGTGTGTGTGTGTGTGTGTGTGTGTGTGTGTGTGTGTGTGTGTGTGTGTGTGTGTGTGTGTGTGTGTGTACTCACCTAGTTCTCACCTAGTTGTGTTTGCGGGGGTTGAGCTCTGGCTCTTTGGTCCCGCCTCTCAACCGTCAATCAACAGGTGTACAGATTCCTGAGCCTATCGGGCTCTGTCATATCTACACTTGAAACTGTGTATGGAGTGAGCCTCCACCACATCACCCCCTAATGCATTCCATTTGTCAACCACTCTGACACTAAAAAAGTTCTTTCTAATATCTCTGTGGCTCATTTGGGCACTCAGTTTCCACCTGTGTCCCCTTGTGCGTGTTCCTGTGCGTGTGTGTGTGTGTGTGTGTGTGTGTGTGTGTGTGTGTGTGTGTGTGTGTGTGTGTGTGTGTGTGTGTGTGTGTGTGTGTGTGAAGATGGCGTCTCTACCACAATTAAAACAACCACCACCAATACCTCCAGCCTCCACAACCACCACCACATTAACAATTATAAACCACCTCAACCACAATCACGGACACCATATCCTCCACATGGACCACTACCACCATCGTCACAACCACCACCACCACCTCGGCTAACACCGCCATCACAACCACTCTACTACAACCCCCCCCCCCCCCCGCCTCAACCAGATTACCGCAGCACCCCCCCCCCCCAACAACCACAACCACCATCCCCGCAACATAGGCCTAAAGCTCTCCCACGCCTACCTGCCCTTTAATGCAATTCAATTTCAATTTCTCTGAGCCCCCCCCCCCCCCCGAGGCGTTACGCTTCCCTGAGGTTAACTGAGGGATTTGTCGAGGTGGACCTCCAGCTCAACGTTATTTTTACGGCGTAGTAACGTATCTACAACTCCCCACTTTTACGTCGCAATGACGTAGCTACAACTCCCCCCCACTTTTACGTCGCAATGACGTAGCTACAACCCCCCCCCCCACTTTTACGTCGCAATAACGTAACTGCAACCCCACTTTTATGTCGCAATGACGTAACTACAACCCCACTTTTACGTCGCAATGACGTAGCTACAACCCCCCCCCACTTTTACGTCGCAATAACGTAACTGCAACCCCACTTTTATGTCGCAATGACGTAACTACAACCCCACTTTTACGTCGCAATGACGTAACTACAACCCCCACTTTAAGTCGCAATGACGTAACTACAATCCCACTTGTACGTCGCAGCAACGTAACTACAACCCTCCACTTTTACGTCACAATAACGTAACTACAACCCCCCCACTTATACGTCGTAATGACGTAACTACAACTCCCCACTTTTACGTCGCAATGACGTAGCTACAACTCCCTACTTTTACGTCGCAACAACGTAGCTACAACTCCCCACTTTTACGTCGCAATGACGTAGCTACAACTCCCTACTTTTACGTCGCAACAACGTAGCTACAACACCCCACTTTTACGTCGCAATGACGTAGCTACAACTCCCTACTTTTACGTCGCAACAACGTAGCTACAACACCCCACTTTTACGTCGCAATAACGTAACTACAACCCCACTTTTACGTTGTAATAACGTAACTACAACCCCACTTTTACGTCGTAATAACATCGCGAGTGTTGATGTTACACTATATGTTTGTTGGTAGTCTCAGCACCCACCCTGTATCCCCCCCCCCCTTGAAGACACATGTGTCGCCTGCTGAACTGTGAATGTTACCCCTGTGTCTCCCCGAAGACACCTGTCGCACCTTTGTAACACCTTGAAATACATAAAGACATCTGTGGTCTCCTCCCTGGAAACACAAACCGAAACTGTCTCTATTTTCCGCTTGTAACAACTTGTAATAAAGTTGTTACATCTTGGCTTAATGTGTTTATGACGTATTCGAACGTTGTTACAACTTGATATATTGGTTGTTATAACTGGTTAGGTGGTGTTAAAACTTGTTCGAACGTTGTACCAACGTCGTAGTTTCGGTGTGTGTTTGGAGGGCTAGATACTTCTCTTTCCTCTACTTCTACTAAATAAATACTTCTACCTCTTCTAAATAAATCAGATACCTCTGATTTATTTAGAGAAGACACCTGTGGTCTGCTGTTAAGATGTTCATTTCTCCCTTGGATTAAACCATTTTACCATTACAATGGTAAAATGTAACCATTAGTTACATTTTTACCATGACAATGTTCACTTTCCTCCAAGACGCCAGCTACAATCTGGCATTAAAAGACGCGGTTATTTGTTGTTATTGCGTCACACAACAGTCTCTGAGATGTAGTGACAGCCTCGTGTCAATCACTCTGGAGGTCGCGGAGTAGTTGGAGTGACGGGGCTGTTGGTGTCAGCATCCAGCGGCAACAGATTCCATAATTTTGCATATTTAGGGCGATGTGAGTGTCGAAGGTGATCGTTGGTGTGAATGTGACGAAGGTGCTAGTAGGGAGAATTGAGACTACGACCGTCCGCGAGCACCTGGGACAGGTGTGCCACACATGGGACACACCTGCCCAGGTGAGGGTGGGGGGGGGGGGATCCGTCTCAGCTGGTGAGAGGTGCCCTGCTCGGACGGTCGTAGTCTCCAGGTGTTTACCGGGGTGTGTGGTTTGGGGTAGGGTAAAGGATATGGGGTGAAGGAGAATGACTGATAGTAATTACACACGTGCGCAGCTGCTTTAGGGTGGGGGCGCACGCGCGCTGTTTTTGAAGGTGCCGCATGGGGGCCAAGAGGGAGGGAGGTGGTGGGTGACACACGACCTTGTACTCACCTAGTTGTGCTTGCGAGGGTTGAGCTCTGGCTCTTTGGTCCCGCCTCTCAACTGTCAATCAACTGGTGTACAGATTCCGGAGCTTACTGGGCTCTATCATATCTACATTTGAAACTGTGTATGGAGTCAGCCTCCACCACATCACTGCCTAATGTATTCCATCTGTTTACTACTCTGACACTGAAAAAAATCCTTCTAACATCCCTGTGGCTCATATGACGTGTGTGTATGTGTGTGTGTGTGTACTCACCTATGTGAGTGAGTACACACACACTCACCTCACCTGTGTGTGTGTGCTCACCTATATGTACTCACCTATATGTGCTTGCAGGATCGAGCATTGACTCTTGGATCCCGCCTTTCTAGCTATCGGTTGTTTACAGCAATGACTCCTGTCCCATTTCCCTATCATACCTGGTTTTAAAAGTATGAATAGTATTTGCTTCCACAACCTGTTCCCCAAGTGCATTCCATTTTTCTACTACTCTCACGCTAAAAGAAAACTTCCTAACATCTCTGTGACTCATCTGAGTTTCCAGTTTCCACCCATGTCCCCTCGTTCTGTTATTATTACGTGTGAACATTTCATCTATTTCCACTTTGTCAATTCCCCTGAATATTTTATATGTCCCTATCATATCTCCTCTCTCCCTTCTTTTCTCTAGTGTCGTAAGGTTCAGTTCCTTCAGCCGCTCTTCATATCCCATCCCTCGTAGCTCTGGGACAAGCCTCGTCGCAAACCTCTGAACCTTCTCCAGTTTCTTTATGTGTTTCTTCAGGTGGGGGCTCCATGATGGCGCGGCATACTCTAAGACGGGTCTCACGTAGGCAGTGTAAAGCGCCCTAAAAGCTTCCTCATTTAGGTTTCTGAATGAAGTTCTAATTTTCGCCAGTGTAGAGTACGCTGCTGTCGTTATCCTATTTATATGTGCCTCAGGAGTTAGATTAGGTGTCACATCCACTCCCAGGTCTCTTTCTCGAATCGTTACAGGTAGGCTGTTCCCCTTCATTGTGTACTGTCCCTTTGGTCTCCTGTCACCTGATCCCATTTCCATAACTTTACATTTACTGGTGTTAAACTCCAGTAGCCATTTCCCTGACCATCTCTGCAGCCTGTTTAAGTCCTCTTGGAGGATCCTACAATCCTCGTCTGTCACAACTCTTCTCATTAATTTTGCGTCATCTGCAAACATTGACATGTATGATTCCACTCCTGTAAACATATCATTTACGTAAATTAGAAAGAGGATTGGTCCCAGCACCGATCCTTGAGGTACTCCACTTGTTACTGTTCGCCAGTCCGACTTTTCGCCCCTTACCATTACCCTCTGGCTCCTTCCTGTTAGGTAGTTCTTCACCCATACTAGGGCCTTTCCGCTTACTCCTGCCTGCCTCTCAAGTTTGTATAGCAGTCTCATGTGCGGTACCGTATCAAAGGCCTTTTGGCAGTCAAGAAATATGCAGTCTGCCCAGCCTTCTCTGTCCTGCCTTATCCTTGTTACTTTATCATAGAATTCTAAAAGGTTTGTTAGGCATGATTTCCCTGTCCAGAACCCATGTTGGTGCTTGTTTACAAACCCAATGCTCTCCAGGTGCTCAACAAGTCTTAGCCTAATTATTCTTTCAAGTATTTTGCAGGGGATGCTTGTCAGTGATACGGGTCTGTAGTTAAGTGCCTCCTCCCTATCACCCTTTTTGAAAATCGGTACGACATTTGCCTCCTTCCAGCAACTGGGCAATTCTCCCGACATAAGTGACTCATTAAAGATCATTGCCAGAGGCACGCTGAGAGCCTGCGCTGCCTCTTTAAGTATCCACGGTGATACTTTGTCTGGTCCAACAGCTTTATTTGCATCCAGTGTTGTCAACTGTTTCATTACATCCTCTGCTGTCACCTCTATATCTGATAGTCTTTCATCTTGGGTAATCTCTTCTAACAATGGGAGCTGCTCAGGCTCGGTTGTGAACACTCCATGGAATTTTGCATTCAGTACCTCGCAGTACCACACAGTACCTCGTGTGTGTGTGTGTGTGTGTGTGTGTGTGTGTGTGTGTGTGTGTGTGTGTGTGTGTGTGTGTGTGTGTGTGTGTGTGTGTGTGTGTGTGTATGTGTGTGCGCGCGCGCTCACCTAGTTGAACTCACCTAGTTGTACACACCTGTTATCAGCACTAGGAGGTAAGTGTGTTTTTGAGTATATATATATATATATATATATGTTATCATTGAGAAGCCTGGAGGACTGACACCACACGCAGTGTGGACAGTGACTGTAGGTGAACCACAGTGACTGACACAGAGCTTGGTCATAACACGAGGCTGTGCCATGAGTTTCATATCTGAATGATTCGTCAATGCAAAAACTTTACTTTTTTCCAGTAAAGAGAGTTTGGAGATGCGTGTGTGTGGGGGGGGGGGGGGGGGAGGAGTGTAATATATAAGATAGCTATATGGAAAGATAGATAAAGTATTAAGGTGAAGATGATTTACTCACAACAGGAGCAAGGGCATCTGCAGGGGGCGAGGTCATCCTGCAGCAGGTCCTCCAAGCCCGTCATTACCACCACATCAATCACAGGAGCGGAGTGTACTGCTGGTTTACGGCACACACCTTCCCCCCCCCCCCCTACCCCATCACATCCGGTGCCAGCACCCCCCCCCCCCCCCCCTTTGCTCCAAGCCCCTGTTGGAGGCCCACGCCTCCAATATGTCAGGAGTGACGGGTGGTATTTCTTAAATCACTTTGGTTTCTGTTATGAGGTGTAAGAGGAGACATGTTTCCCACATACAATTTTCTAAAAATATCCAGTCGACCAACAAATTGGTGCACATTTGACTTCTGCCTCATTTTTGCCTGGCGTCGCTGAAGGACTCGCCGACGCCATCAGCACAACATCACGCCCTATAGTGTGGCAAGTCTCTATCACTCTATCAAGTTTAGAGTTTAGTCGCCGCTCCTTGATCGTCCAACCCGTCCTCTTAAAAATAACGTCACTTTACGCTGGTATGCGCACTATGGCCAAATTTGGACGTAATTTGAAATGAAATTGACTCACAAAAGTGACGTACTGTTCCGTTTTCTGTTTGAGTCGTCCGGCTTACTTGGCAAGCTTAGAAAAGGATACTTTCCATTAACGTTTTTCATACTGTTTTGAAACTTCATGAGAATTTCCTGCCCACCTAACCTATCAGACGAC
>NC_091188.1:13168575-13274222 GCF_040958095.1 Procambarus clarkii
TTTCTTACATATCGTTCGCTCCAGTATGTTGTTATTTTACTGTGCAGATTAGGAACTTGGCCCCTCAGTATTTTCCATGTGTATATTATTTGATATCTCTCCCGTCGTCTTTCTAGCGAGAACATTCGGAGAGCTTTGAGACGATACCAATAATTTAGATGCTTTATCTAGTTTATGTATCCCGTATATGTTCTTTGTACTTCCTTTATTTCAGCAATCTTGAAGGACTTGTTTCTTGAAGGACTTCATCTCCCATTTGGTATCCAGTGTCTGGCCTCCTATTTCCTCCTCCTAGTTTCATTACCTTACATTTATTAGGTTGAACTTTAGTAGCCATTTGTTGTACCATTCCTTCAGTTTGTCTAGGTCATCTTGTAGCCTCATACTGTTTTCCTCAGTTTTAATCCTCATAATTTTTGCATCATCAGCAAACATTGAGAGGAACGAGTCTATTCCCTCTGGGAGATCATTTACATATATCAGGAATAGTATAGGCCCAAGGGCTGATCCCTGTGGGACTCCAATGGTGACACCTCACCGCTCCGAGACCTCACCCCTCACAGTGGCTCGTTGCCTTCTGTTGCTTAGGTACTCCCTTATCCAGTGGAGTACCTTCCCTTTCACTGTTGCCCGCATCTCCAGTTTGCGCACCAGTCTCGTATGTGGTACTGTGTCAAAGGTTTTCTGGCAATCCAAAAATATGCAGTCTGCCCACCCCTCTCTTTCTTGCCTGATTTTTGTTGCCTGGTCATAGAATTCAATTAACCCTGTGAGGCAGGACTTGCCATCCCTGAACCCATGCTGCTGTTGTGTTACAAAGTTCCTTCGCTCCAGATGTTCCACAAGCTTTTTTCACACAGTCATCATTTTGCATGGTATGCAAGTTAGGGACACTGGCCTGCAGTTCAGTGCCTCCTGTCAATCACCGTTCTTGTATATCGTGATTACATTAGCCGTCTCCCAAATTTGTGGCAGTTCACCTGTTACCAGTGATTTGCTATACACCATGGAGAGTGGCAGACACAAAGCTCTGCTCCTTCCTTCAGTATCCAAGGTGAGATTCCATCCGAGCCAATAGCCTTTGTCACATCCAACTCGTGTAGATGCCTCCTCACCTCCCCACTGGTAATTATAAACTCATCTAGTGGTGTTTGGTTAGATATTTCCTCTCCTGTCTCTGGGACTTCCACTTGCTCTACGGTCAAGACCTTCTGGAATGTCTTATTGAGTTCCTGGCACACTTCTTGGTCGGTGTAGGAGAGCGGTGGAGAGTGTGGGTGGGAGACGACACGAACCTAGAGACAGAGTGGACGAGGAAGTTTTGTGTCTTGTGTATTGATGTATTATCTGCCACAGACGCGGCCATACATTAATACAACACCAACCACCAGACAGACAGTTACTGTGTCCTCCATGGACAGGGTTAAAGCTGTGGCGGGCAGCAAGTCACCTGACCACAGGTGACCCCGCTCTACAATGATGGCCAGCACACAGTCTCATCTGGCCTACACACACAGGCCCAGTGCTACCTGGAACATACCTGGAGAGGGCTCTGGGAGTTCTTTTACTCCCCGGGCCCGGTCTGAGGCCAGGCTCGACTTGTGATAACTTGGTCCAACAGGCTGTTGCTTGGAGCGGCCCGCAGGCCCACATATCCACCACAGCCCGGTTGGTCCGGCACTTCTGCAAGAACTTATCTAAGTGCATCTTGAATCATCCATCTTTGTTCCAGCAATATTGCTCCGTATCCTACGTAAACCAGTACGTGGTTGAGAGGAAAGAGGGTGCATGGGGGGCAGGAGCATATAGGTATGGGAGATGGGAGGGGAGGGAGGGAGAGACGCTGTAGGTGGGAGGGGAGGGAGGGAGAGAGGCTGTAGGTGGGAGGGGAGGGAGGGAGAGAGGCAGTAGGTGGGAGGGGAGGGAGAGGGAGGGGTCTATAGGTGGGAGGGGAGAGAGAGAGGCTGTAGGTGGAAGGGGGGAGGGAGAGGTCTGTTGCTTGGATTAACAAAAATTCTGGGTGGAGGAAATTATTTGTATCGATTAAAAAAGGGAGTGTGAGGAGAAGGAGGCGACAGATATAAAGGGAAAGGGACATCAAGCGAGGGAGAAGAAGAGAAGTAGAAGGAAGAGGAGAAGGTGGAAGAGGAGTGGCACCGCAACACTGTGCCGTCTAATCACCACCATCTCTACATAACCAACCCACAGGACCTCCTTCTATATCTCCAGCAATACAACATAATAGAGGAGCAGAGGAGGAGGAAGGTGAAGAGGAGGAGGAAGGTGAAGAGGAGGAGGAGGAGGAGAAAGGGGCAGCAATAAAAAAGAGTGGATAATATGGCAGGAGAGAGACAGGGAAGGCAGGGAAGGAAATTGCCCTGGGGTGAAGACTGGGTCCATGAGAGGGAGAAGGAAGGGGTGAAGGGGGAGGGAGAGCTGCTGGAGGGAGAAGGAAGGGGTGAAGGGGGGGGAGAGCTGCTGGAGGGAGAAGGAAGGGGTGAAAGGGGGGGGGAGCTGCTGGAGGGAGAAGGAAGGGGTGAAGGGGGGGGGAGCTGCTCGAGGGAGAAGGAAGGGGTGAAGGGGGGGGGGAGCTGCTGGAGGGAGAAGGAAGAGGTGAAGGGGGGGGGAGCTGCTGGAGGGAGAAGGAAGAGGTGAAGGGGGGGGGAGCTGCTGGAGGGAGAAGGAAGAGGTGAGGGAAAGCTGCTGGAGGAGGGAGAGGGAAGTGTGAGGGGGAGGGGCAGTGTTGTGTTGTGGGGCGGGAGAGGGGGTTGTGTGTGTGTGTGTGTGTGTGTGTGTGTGTGTGTGTGTGTGTGTGTGTGTGTGTGTGTGTGTGTGTGTGTGTGTGTGTGTGTGTGTGTGTGCGTGTGTGTGTGTACTCACCTAATTGTACTCACATAATTGTGCTTTCGGGGGTGTGTGTGTGTGAGTGAGTGAGTGAGTGTGTGTGTGTGTGTGTGTGTGTGTACTCACCTATATGTGCTTGCAGGATCGAGCATTGACTCTTGGATCCCGCCTTTCTAGCTATCGGTTGTTTACAGCAATGACTCCTGTCCCATTTCCCTATCATACCTGGTTTTAAAAGTATGAATAGTATTTGCTTCCACAACCTGTTCCCCAAGTGCATTCCATTTTTCTACTACTCTCACGCTAAAAGAAAACTTCCTAACATCTCTGTGACTCATCTGAGTTTCCAGTTTCCACCCATGTCCCCTCGTTCTGTTATTATTACGTGTGAACATTTCATCTATTTCCACTTTGTCAATTCCCCTGAGTATTTTATATGTCCCTATCATATCTCCTCTCTCCCTTCTTTTCTCTAGTGTCGTAAGGTTCAGTTCCTTCAGCCGCTCTTCATATCCCATCCCTCGTAGCTCTGGGACAAGCCTCGTCGCAAACCTCTGAACCTTCTCCAGTTTCTTTATGTGTTTCTTCAGGTGGGGGCTCCATGATGGCGCGGCATACTCTAAGACGGGTCTCACGTAGGCAGTGTAAAGCGCCCTAAAAGCTTCCTCATTTAGGTTTCTGAATGAAGTTCTAATTTTCGCCAGTGTAGAGTGTGTGTGTGTGTGTGTGTGTGTGTGTGTGTGTGTGTGTGTGTGTGTGTGTGTGTGTGTGTGTGTGTGTGTGTGTGTGTGTGTGTGTGTGTGTGTACTCACCTAGTTGTGTTTGCGGGGGTTGAGCTCTGGCTCTTTGGTCCCGCCTCTCAACCGTCAATCAACAGGTGTACAGATTCCTGAGCCTATTGGGCTCTATCATATCTACACTTGAAACTGTGTATGGAGTCAGCCTCCACCACATCACTTCCTAATGCATTCCATTTGTCAACCACTCTGACACTAAAAAAGTTCTTTCTAATATCTCTGTGGCTCATTTGGGCACTCAGTTTCCACCTGTGTCCCCTTGTGCGTGTTCCCCTTGTGTTAAATAGACTGTCTTTATCTACCCTATCAATCCCCTTCAGAATCTTGAATGTGGTGATCATGTCCCCCCTAACTCTTCTGTCTTCCAGCGAAGTGAGGTTTAATTCCCGTAGTCTCTCCTCGTAGCTCATACCTCTCAGCTCGGGTACTAGTCTGGTGGCAAACCTTTGAACCTTTTCCAGTTTAGTCTTATCCTTGACTAGATATGGACTCCATGCTGGGGAGTCCCAGCATGGCGCGTGGAGTGTGCGCGCGCGCGCGCGCGCGTGTGTGTGTGTGTGTGTGTGTGTGTGTGTGTGTGTGTACTCACCTAGTTGTACTCACCTAGTTGTGTTTGCGGGGGTTGAGCTCTGGCTCTTTGGTCCCGCCTCTCAACCGTCAATCAACAGGTGTACAGATTCCTGAGCCTATCGGGCTCTGTCATATCTACACTTGAAGCTGTGTATGGAGTGAGCCTCCACCACATCACCCCCTAATGCATTCCATTTGTCAACCACTCTGACACTAAAAAAGTTCTTTCTAATATCTCTGTGGCTCATTTGGGCACTCAGTTTCCACCTGTGTCCCCTTGTGCGTGTTCCCCTTGTGTTAAATAGACTGTCTTTATCTACCCTATCAATCCCCTTCAGAATCTTGAATGTGGTGATCATGTCCCCCCTAACTCTTCTGTCTTCCAGCGAAGTGAGGTTTAATTCCCGTAGTCTCTCCTCGTAGCTCATACCTCTCAGCTCGGGTACTAGTCTGGTGGCAAACCTTTGAACCTTTTCCAGTTTAGTCTTATCCTTGACTAGATATGGACTCCATGCTGGGGCTGCATACTCCAGGATTGGCCTGACATATGTGGTATACAAAGTTCTGAATGATTCTTTACACAAGTTTCTGAATGCCGTTCGTATGTTGGCCAGCCTGGCATATGCCGCTGATGTTATCCGCTTGATATGTGCTGCAGGAGACAGGTCTGGCGTGATATCAACCCCCAAGTCTTTTTCCTTCTCTGACTCCTGAAGAATTTCCTCTCCCAGATGATACCTTGTATCTGGCCTCCTGCTCCCTACACCTATCTTCATTACATTACATTTGGTTGGGTTAAACTCTAACAACCATTTGTTCGACCATTCCTTCAGCTTGTCTAGGTCTTCTTGAAGCCTCAAACAGTCCTCTTCTGTTTTAATCCTTCTCATAATTTTAGCATCGTCCGCAAACATTGAGAGAAATGAATCGATACCCTCCGGGAGATCATTTACATATATCAGAAACAAGATAGGACCGAGTACAGAGCCCTGTGGGACTCCACTGGTGACTTCACGCCAATCGGAGGTCTCACCCCTCACCGTAACTCTCTGCTTCCTATTGCTTAGATACTCCCTTATCCACTGGAGCACCTTACCAGCTACACCTGCCTGTCTCTCCAGCTTATGTACCAGCCTCTTATGCGGTACTGTGTCAAAGGCTTTCCGACAATCCAAGAAAATGCAGTCCGCCCAGCCCTCTCTTTCTTGCTTAATCTGTGTCACCTGATCGTAGAATTCTATCAAGCCTGTAAGGCAAGATTTACCCTCCCTGAATCCATGTTGGCGATTTGTCACGAAGTCCCTTCTCTCCAGATGTGTTACCAGGTTTTTTCTCACGATCTTCTCCGTCACCTTGCATGGTATACAAGTCAAGGACACTGGCCTGTAGTTCAGTGCCTCTTGTCTGTCGCCTCTTGTCTGTTGAGGTGTGTGTGTGTGTGTGTGTGTGTGTGTGTGTGTGTGTGTGTGTGCGCGTGTATGTGTGTGTGTGTGTGTGTGTGTGTGTGTGTGTGTGTGTGTGTGTGTGTGTGTTCACCTATTTGTGGCTGCAGGATTGAACATAGCTCTTGGACCCGGCTATTCTAGTATCTGGTTGTCTAATGCAATGACTTCTGACCTATTTCCCAATCATACCTGCTTTTATAGTTGTGAATTACGGGCTCACTATAACCCGTGCTACATGGAAATTTCGTTCTGAGGAATTGAATCTAAAAACAACAAACAGTTGTGAATTGAGTTTGCTTGCCTCTACAACCTGCTCCTTTTGGTCATTCCATTTGCTCACTTCCCTCACGCTAAAATAAAACTTTCAAACACCTCTATGACACATCTGTGTCATGAGAGTCCATCTGTGCCCCCTTGTTCTATTGGTATGCATTGTCAACATTTCCTCTCCACCATGTCAATTCCCCTCAGTATTTTATTCCTCTGAACCACGTCCCTGTATCATGTAAGACTGTGACACAGCAGGGAAGCACAGACGGCGCCCCCGGGGTCTACCTGTCTGCCTACACCTTCACTGTCACTGCTCCTGATTTGATTTGAGTGATTATTACTCTTTGAATTCTGTTTCACAGGAAATTGAATATCCATCGCCCTGCCTTAACTGTTATTCCTACTACTTTCATTTTAAGGACTATCACTATTGTCACATATATAAAATGTTGTATAATCCGTGTCTTCCACATCAGCATTTTGTCTCTTTTCTTCCATAAAAGAAGAACACGGAAGTAAAGAACTTCCAACATCATGCTTCCATGATGTTGTGAGAGAGGTTGAGTAACTAGCTGCTAGAGGCAGGATCTTCCCGCTCCACCACCATGGTGGCCAGGCTTGTGGCGCTCACAGTTCTCCATAAAACTGGAGATTTGACTCCTAATCACGCTAAACTTCCATGATCCAGTTATCCAGAAAACTGGATAAGCACCTCCAAAGGATACCCGATCAACCAGGCTGTGATTCATACGTCAGGCTGGGAGCAGCCGCGTCCAGCAGCCTGGTTGACCAGTCCAGCAACCAGGAGGCCTGGTCGACGACCGGGCCGCGGGGACGCTAAGCCCCGGAACAACTCCAAGATCCCGTATCCAAGCTTTCCTCTCAATATTACACTGAGGGTGCCTTACACTGCCTTACGCTTCTGGTGCCTTACACTGTTTTATAATTATGCAAGTGCAGGAGTCGGGACCCGGGATTGAGTGCATCGTGTTGTTGTTGTTTAAGATTCGCTACCTGGAACAAACAATTCCAGGTAGCACGGTCTATGGTGAGCCCGTAGTGGACTTTTTTCTTGGAGTGCAACTTGCATGTTGTCAGTTTCTGGTTCGCAGTCAGCTGTGCTTGTGTTTATGGAGGAGACCACGAGGGAGAGACCAGGGAGGGGAACCATGGGGGTGGTGAGACCAAAGAGGGGAGATCATGGGGGTAGAGACCATTGGGTACAGGCCAAGAGGAGGAGGCCATGCGGTAGAGACCATGGGAGCCAAGACCAAAGACGGGAGCCATGATGGGAGACCATGGGATAGTTGCCATGGGAGGCACAGGAGTGGGGGAGAGGGAGACAGGTGTAGACTGGGCCGCTCTGGAGTGGTAAAGCATACTATGGCACTCACCCATGACACTCATGACACTCACCCATGACACGCACCCCATGACACCCATGACACTCACCCCATGACACTCACCAATGACACCCACCCATGACACCCATGACACTCACCCATGACACTCATCCATGACACCCCATGACACGCACCCATGACACCCATGACACTCACCCCATGACACCCATGACACTGACCCATGACACCCATGACACTCACCCATGACACCCATGACACTCACCCATGACACCCCATGACACCCATGACACTCACCCATGACACCCCATGACACTCACCCATGACACCCATGACACTCACCCCATGACACCCATGACACTCAACCCATGACACCCATGACACTCACCCCATGACACTCACCCCATGACACTCACCCATGACACCCATGACACTCACCCCATGACACCCATGACACTCACCCCATTGTAACACTGTAAAAGTGTTTGGTTTAGTTTATTTAAAATATATATAGAATATGAGTCAGAGACAGGAATTGAGAGGCGCCAGTTTGTCGGCCAGAAACTCACACCTCTAAGCGTTAATGACCCAAAGTGACCTGAGGTCAGATCATGCGAATTTCACCTTACTTCTACTAATCGTATAATTGGAGCCTGGTAGCCTTCAAACATGCCGACGTTTAAGGAGTGGCTTGGTAGAGAGCCGGAGGCTATCTACTTGTGGGCGGAGTTAGCTACTAGGTTCCCCCAATATATACTCGGAGAGCTATCGATTCGAGAGCATTAACAGACAGAGAAGAACGGCAGTCAGCAGAGCAGAGAAGACAGCCCTAGCAGGGAGGCTGTCGGCCGGCAGGGCGGGAGTCTCCGTCAACTACAGACCCCCCCCCCTCTCTATGCAGCTATAGGCACACACTCGGTGAGTTGAGCATTAAGGTGACTTGGTCGTGTTTTACAAGTGTTGTGTGATGATCAGGGGCAGTCAGTTGTAGGGTTCTCAGATTCTTGGAGGATGACTCACTTTGAATATTAATCTTTAACATTTTAATTGGAGTGCTTAACAGTCTCACAGTCGCCACACAGTCTCCGTGGTGTAGTGGTAAGACACTCGCCTGGCGTTCCGCGAGCGCTATGTCATGGGTTCGTATCCTGGCCGGGGAGGATTTACTGGGTGCAATTCCTTAACTGTAGCCTCTGTTTAACGATTCTTCGCGGCAAGGGATCGTATTCCAGGGACCATAGGATTAAGGACTTGCCCGAAACGCTACGCGTACTAGTGGCTGTACAAGAATGTAACAACTCTTGTATATATCTCAAATAAAAAATAAATAAATAAAATTAAGTTATGATACTTATCATGGAAAATATAATTGTTGAATTTATTATTTAAATGGTCTTTATTTTGTTCCCTAGAGATTTTGAGTTTAGGTGAGAAAGCCTCTGTTGTTACTGGTTTCATGGTTTAGAATGAGTACATGATAAAGATGGGACCATACTAATAATGATCTCTTGATAACATCTTTGGTGAATATTGTGATACAGACAAGTTCCATTCCTTGTCTTGTATGTAATGATCATGAATGGATGGTGGCAGCATTTCGTCTTCTACTATCTACTTTCTACTTCTACTAGCTACTCTTCTTCTTATACCTATCTACACCTCTCCCTCCTCCCCTCTCTGAACTCTCACTTTCAACTAATGACCCTCCTCGCTCCTCCCACCTCTCTACCTCTCACCCCAAACCCTCACTAATTACTTCACTATTCATTTCTTTCCTTTCGTTTTCTCTTATACGTTTGTGGCAATGATTCAGTATTCTAGAGTTCTCTCTAGAGTTTCGGGTAACTGATCAAGTGACGGCGCCTTGTGGTCTTAGCACCTAGGTAGTCAAATACCTAGGTTACAAGGTGTTGAACGAGAGAGGTTGCCTTAGGATCTCTGGGAGTGCTTTAGAATAGTTAGCTAACTGGGGACGGGATAACGGACTAGAGAGAGCTGTTTCCCCCGGCCTCGTTAGTTAATTGGGGGGTGGAATAATGGACAAGATAGAGCTATTTCCCCCACCCCCCCGTTACACCATGACACCCATGACACTCACCCCATGACACCCATGACACTCACCCCATGACACCCATGACACTCACCCCATGACACCCATGACACTCACCCCGTGACACCCATGACACTCACCCCATGATACCCATGACACTCACCCCATGACACCCATGACACTCACCCCATG
Organism: Procambarus clarkii; assembly: GCF_040958095.1. Taxonomy (NCBI): domain Eukaryota; kingdom Metazoa; phylum Arthropoda; class Malacostraca; order Decapoda; family Cambaridae; genus Procambarus; species Procambarus clarkii. The sequence continues at coordinate 13,178,105 of NC_091188.1, forward strand.
ACACCCATGACACTCACCCCATGACACCCATCACACTCACCCCATGACACCCATGACACTCACCCCATGACACCCATGACACCCCATGACACCCATGACACTCACCCATGACACCCGTGACACTCACCCCATGACACCCATGACACTCACCCATGACACCCATGACACTCACCCCATGACACCCATGACACTCACCCATGACACCCATGACACTCACCCCATGACACCCATGACACCCATGACACTCACCCCATGACACCCATGACACTCACCCCATGACACCCATGACACTCACCTATGACACCCATGACACTCACCCCATGACACTCACCCATGACACCCATGACACTCACCCCATGACACCCATGACACTCACCCCATGACACCCATGACACTCATCCATGACACTCACCCCATGACACCCATGACACTCACCCCATGACACTCACCCCATGACACCCATGACACTCACCCCATGACACCCATGACACTCACCCATGACACTCACCCCATGACACCCATGACACTCACCCATGACACTCACCTATGACACCCATGACACTCACCCATGACACTCACCTATGACACCCATGACACCCATGACACTCACCCATGACACCCATGACACTCACCCCATGACACCCATGACACTCACCCCATGACACCCATGACACCCCATGACACCCATGACACCCCATGACACCCATGACACTCACCCATGACACCCATGACACTCACCCCATTACACCCATGACACCCATGACACTCACCCCATGACACCCATGACACTCACCCATGACACCCATGACACTCACCCATGACACCCATGACACTCACCCCATTACACCCATGACACCCATGACACTCACCCCATGACACTCACCCCATTACACCCATGACACCCATGACACTCACCCCATGACACCCATGACACCCCATGACACCCCATGACACCCATGACACTCACCCATGACACCCATGACACTCACCCATGACACCCATGACACTCACCCCATTACACCCATGACACCCATGACACTCACCCCATGACACCCATGACACTCACCCATGACACCCATGACACTCACCCATGACACCCATGACACTCACCCATGACACTCACCCCATGACACTCACCCATGACACCCATGCAGTGAGCAGCAGCAGCATCAGGTGTCAGCTGCCCGCACCACAAGACACTTGAGACACTGGTCTTGCTATACAACAACAACAACAACATGGGACAAGCATCTAACACAATGTTGACTCATGCAACGCCCAACAATACATTCTACGATGTTGTAAGTATAGTGCAGACTGATGTGAACCCCCGGCTTATATGGCCGGCACACCCAGCCCCCTACACCAGGGCCGCCCACACCCGGCAGGGGCGGGTGTGGGCGGCTGCTTCCTGACAGGAGAGTAAGGACGCAAAGCGACCAAGCAGGGCGGCATGCCGGCACTTGAGGGGCCAGTAATGCAGGCACTAGAGGGCCAGTAATGCAGGCACTAGAGGGCCAGTAATGCAGGCACTAGAGGGCCAGTAATGCAGGCACTAGAGGGCCAGTAATGCAGGCACTAGAGGGCCAGTAAGAAGTACCTCAGAAGGAAAAGAAGCATGAAAACGACACAACATATCAATAAAAGTCCAGCCAAAACTGCTCGGCCGCATCAGGCAAAGCACATCAACCAATGAGCAGGTGATGATCTAGTGAACTCACTAACAGAGAACGACAGAGACATATGTGCGAGGCAGTCAACAGCACGTTCCAGGAAATCTTCACTATATATATATATGTCGTACCTAGTAGCCAGAACGCACTTCTCAGCCTACTATGCAAGTCCCGATTTGCCTAATAAGACAAGTTTTCATGAATTATTTGTTTTTCGACTACCTAACCTACCTAACCTAACCTAACCTAACTTTTTCGGCTACCTAACCAAACCTAACCTATGAAGATAGGTTAGGTTAGGTTAGGTAGGGTTGGTTAGGTTCGGTCATATATCTACGTTAATTTTAACTCCAATAAAAAAAAATTGACCTCATACATAATGAAATGGGTAGCTTTATCATTTCATAAGAAAAAAATTAGAAAAAATATATTAATTCAGGAAAACTTGGCTTATTAGGCAAATCGGGCCTTGAATAGTAGGCCAAAAAGTGAGTTCTGGCTACTAGGTACGACATATATATATATATATATATATATATATATATATATATATATATATATATATATATATTAGTATATTTTGGTAGCAGTCTTTCCTGTAGACATATTTTATTAAATATGACCGAAAAAGTAAGATTAATAATTCTAACACGAATTTTCTCAATCTTTCGTACATTATGCTTCACTGTTGGAGGTAAATCAAAAATCACTTCTCCAAAATTCATTTTTATTTCTAGTCTAGTCTGACGCGACACGGGCGCGTTTCGTAAAACTTATTACATTTTCAAAGACTTCACAAATACACAACTGATTAGAACTTGCATTTCCCTGATTTTATATCTACTTTTGAGTGAGGTGGGAAGGGTGATGTGGCATTACATTTGAGTGAGGTGGGAAGGATGATGTGGCATTAGAGGATATTAATAGGGTATTAAAAGTATCAACACAAGACAGAACACGAAACAATGGATATTGAATAGAAGTGTTTGTGGAAAGCCTATTGGTCCATATTTCTTGATGCTTCTATATTGGAGCGGAGTCTTGAGGTGGGTAGAATATAGTTGTGCAATAATTGGCTGTTGATTGCTGGTGTTGACTTCTTGATGTGTAGTGCCTCGCAAACGTCAAGCCGCCTGCTATCGCTGTATCTATCGATGATTTCTGTGTTGTTTACTAGGATTTCTCTGGCGATGGTTTGGTTATGGGAAGAGATTATATGTTCCTTAATGGAGCCCTGTTGTTTATGCATCGTTAAACGCCTAGAAAGAGATGTTGTTGTCTTGCCTATATACTGGGTTTTTTGGAGCTTACAGTCCCCAAGTGGGCATTTGAAGGCATAGACGACGTTAGTCTCTTTTAAAGCGTTCTGTTTCGTGTCTGGAGAGTTTCTCATGAGTAGGCTGGCCGTTTTTCTGGTTTTATAGTAAATCGTCAGTTGTATCCTCTGATTTTTGTCTGTAGGGATAACGTTTCTATTAACAATATCTTTCAGGACCCTTTCCTCTGTTTTATGAGCTGTGGAAAAGAAGTTCCTGTAAAATAGTCTAATAGGGGGTATAGGTGTTGTGTTAGTTGTCTCTTCAGAGGTTGCATGGCTTTTCACTTTCCTTCTTATGATGTCTTCGATGAAACCATTGGAGAAGCCGTTATTGACTAGAACCTGCCTTACCCTACAGAGTTCTTCGTCGACTTGCTTCCATTCTGAGCTGTGGCTGAGAGCACGGTCGACGTATGCGTTAACAACACTCCTCTTGTACCTGTCAGGGCAGTCGCTGTTGGCATTTAGGCACATTCCTATGTTTGTTTCCTTTGTGTAGACTGCAGTGTGGAAACCTCCGCCCTTTTCCACAGCTCATAAAACAGAGGAAAGGGTCCTGAAAGATATTGTTAATAGAAACGTTATCCCTACAGACAAAAATCAGAGGATACAACTGACGATTTACTATAAAACCAGAAAAACGGCCAGCCTACTCATGAGAAACTCTCCAGACACGAAACAGAACGCTTTAAAAGAGACTAACGTCGTCTATGCCTTCAAATGCCCACTTGGGGACTGTAAGCTCCAAAAAACCCAGTATATAGGCAAGACAACAACATCTCTTTCTAGGCGTTTAACGATGCATAAACAACAGGGCTCCATTAAGGAACATATAATCTCTTCCCATAACCAAACCATCGCCAGAGAAATCCTAGTAAACAACACAGAAATCATCGATAGATACAGCGATAGCAGGCGGCTTGACGTTTGCGAGGCACTACACATCAAGAAGTCAACACCAGCAATCAACAGCCAATTATTGCACAACTATATTCTACCCACCTCAAGACTCCGCTCCAATATAGAAGCATCAAGAAATATGGACCAATAGGCTTTCCACAAACACTTCTATTCAATATCCATTGTTTCGTGTTCTGTCTTGTGTTGATACTTTTAATACCCTATTAATATCCTCTAATGCCACATCATCCTTCCCACCTCACTCAAATGTAATGCCACATCACCCTTCCCACCTCACTCAAAAGTAGATATAAAATCAGGGAAATGCAAGTTCTAATCAGTTGTGTATTTGTGAAGTCTTTGAAAATGTAATAAGTTTTACGAAACGCGCCCGTGTCGCGTCAGACTAGACTAGAAATAAAAATGAATTTTGGAGAAGTGATTTTTGATTTACCTCCAACAGTGAAGCATAATGTACGAAAGATTGAGAAAATTCGTGTTAGAATTATTAATCTTACTTTTTCGGTCATATTTAATAAAATATATATATATATATATATATATATATATATATATATATATATATATGTCGTACCTAGTAGCCAGAACTCACTTTTTGGCCTACTATTCAAGGCCCGATTTGCCTAATAAGCCAAGTTTTCCTGAATTAATATATTTTCTCTAATTTTTTTCTTATGAAATGATAAATCAACCCATTTCATTATGTATGAGGTCAATTTTTTTTTATTGGAGTTAAAATTAACGTAGATATATGACCGAACCTAACCAACCCTACCTAACCTAACCTAACCTATCTTTATAGGTTAGGTTTGGTTAGGTAGCCGAAAAAGTTAGGTTAGGTTAGGTTAGGTAGGTTAGGTAGTCGAAAAACAATTAATTCATGAAAACTTGGCTTATTAGGCAAATCGGGCCTTGCATAGTAGGCTGAGAAGTGCGTTCTGGCTACTAGGTACGACATATATATATATATATATATATATATATATATATATATATATATATATATATATATATATATATATATATATATATATATATACACTAGCAGTACCCGGCCACGCGTTGCTGTGGCTCAGAAACGCATGTGCGTTGCTGAGCCACAGCAACCTTTCCTGTCCCCCAGTCCTCCCCACCATTTCCCCCTCACCCGTCCCCTCGGCCTCCCAACTATTCTTCACTCCCCCATCCCCTCGTCCCCACCATCCCAAACTCCCCCGTCTCCTCGTACTTCCCCACCATTACCCCCTCCCCCGTCCCCTCGTCCTCCCCACCATTCCCCACTCCCTCGTCCGATGCCTTCACAAATGGTCTGATGTTTCCATCACTGAAATATAAGAAAAACAGCTAAAAAATGAAATGAAAATATGAAAAAATAAAAAATAAACTATACTCCCTAAATGAACGGTCTGGTAAACAACACAGCTCAATTCCAATGCAATTCACACAAAATAATTAAATCAAAATTAAAATAAATCAAAATTAATGAAAATTCAACTTATCAGTGCAATGAGAAACACTGAAATGGAATTGTAACATATCTAGCATGTATAGTTCTAGTGTAGCATGTGTGTTGCTCTTACATGCAACAGATGGCGCTGTTTTTCAAGAAAAGCATAGTTTTACCTGTCACAGGTGTGGCATCTATACTTATACCTAAGAAATGAAAAGTATGGTAAACAACACAGCTCAATCCCAACACAATGTCACACAAAATATTTCACTAAAAATTAAATAAATCGAAATCTATGAAAATGAAATTTATTAATGCAATCAGAAACATTGAAATGGAATTCGTGACATATTTAGTATGGCGTGCATGTTGCAATTATGTACAACAGATGGCGCTGTTTTTAAAAAAAAACATGTTTTTTTCCTGTCACAGGTGAGGCATGTATATAGCAGATATATAAAAAGACGCGCCTATTCGAATGCAACGTTGTATAAAAATTTCAAAGCAATCGGTAAAGAGGTTTCGAAGATTTCCCTCACATGAAAAACACATGAAAAAAAGTTTTTTTCAGAAAAAGCATATTTTTTTATCGTCACAGATGTGACATCTATATAGTGTGTATATAAAAACCTGCTCGGAGGCGAGTGGAACGTTGTGTGAAAATTTCAAAGCAATCGGTGAAGAACTTTCGGAGTTTAGCGATTTTGAACAAACTAACATTGTATGTATATATATATATATATATATATATATATATATATATATATATATATATATATATATATATATATATATATATGTCTCACTGTCTTACAAATACAAAGTATTGCCAACAGAACCTAAACACCCAATAAACCTAATTTAGGATCTAACTAAATAATAAATTTAACATATAATTTATGGAAAAAACTAACACACCACTTCATACAAGATGGAATTTCATCACTATGTTGAGGTTGTGTGTGTGTGTACTCACCTAGTTGTGCTTGCGGGTGTGTGTACTCACCTAGTTGTACTCACCTAGTTGTACTCACCTAGTTGTGCTTGCGGGTGTGTGTACTCACCTAGTTGTACTCACCTAGTTGTGCTTGCGGGTGTGTGTACTCACCTAGTTGTGCTTGCGGGTGTGTGTACTCACCTAGTTGTGCTTGCAGGGGTTGAGCTCTGGCTCTTTGGTCCCGCCTCTCAACCGTCAATCAACTGGTGTACAGGTTCCTGAGCCTATTGGGCTCTATCATATCTACACTTGAAACTATGTATGGAGTCAGCCTCCACCACATCGCTTCCTAATGCATTCCATTTGTCAACCACTCTGACACTAAAAAAGTTCTTTCTAATATCTCTGTGGCTCATTTGGGCACTCAGTTTCCACCTGTGTCCCCTAGTGCGTGTGCCCCTTGTGTTAAATAACTTGTCTTTATCTACCCTGTAGATTCCCTTGAGAATCTTGAATGTGGTGATCATGTCCCCCCTAACTCTTCTGTCTTCCAACGAAGTGAGGTTTAATTCCCGTAGTCTCTCCTCGTAGCTTATACCTCTCAGCTCGGGTACTAGTCTGGTGGCAAACCTTTGAACCTTTTCCAGTTTAGTCTTATGCATGACTAGATATGGACTCCATGCTGGAGCCGCATACTCCAGGATTGGTCTGACATATGTGGTATATAATTTTCTGAAAGATTCCTTACACAAGTTTCTAAATGCCGTTCTTATGTTAGCCAACCTGGCATATGCTGCTGATGTTATCCTCTTGATATGAGCTTCAGGGGACAGGTCTGGCGTGATATCAACCCCCAGGTCTTTCTCTCTCTCTGACTCCTGAAGTATTTCGTCTCCCAAATGACACCTTGTATCTGGTCTCCTGCTTCCTACCCCTATCTTCATTACATTACATTTGCTTGGGTTAAACTCTAACAACCATTTGTTTGACCATTCCTGCAGCTTGTCCAGGTCTTCTTGAAGCCTCAAGCTGTGTGTGTGTGTGTGTGTGTGTGTGTGTGTGTGTGTGTGTGTGTGTGTGTGTGTGTGTGTGTGTGTGTGTGTACTCTATGCACGTACGTACATACCACTCTACCTACCCACAGGGAGACGCAAGAGACATGCTGGCTGAGTGTACACACAGCTGGACACCTCGGAGGAGTGGCAGTTTTGAGTGATTAATGCCAGCTATATTTTATGTTGTCATGCCCAGCTGTTTCCTGCAGCTGTAGGGGGTGAGGGCGACAGCTGTTCAGGTAGTTGCAGTTGTAGGTGTGGTAGGTGTGAGTGTGGTAGGTGTGGGGTGGGTGTGGTAGTGAGTACTAGGAGGCTGTTTATATGAAAAATAACATTTGACTGGATCACTCAGAATGTGGGTCACTGAATGCATGAATCACTTCGTTTCGGCCGATCTGGGCGTTTGTCCAGACCCAGATCACCCTGTGTAGTGCCCGGACCCTACACCAGTCACCCTGTGTAGTGCCCGGACCCTACACCAGTCACCCTGTGTAGTGCCCGGACCCTACACCAGTCACCCTGTGTAGTGCCCGGCCGCTACACCAGTCACCCTGTGTAGTGCCCGGCCGCTACACCAGTCACCCTGTGTAGTGCCCGGCCGCTACACCAGTCACCCTGCAACGTTTACTGAGGCTAGCCTCAGGCATCTAGCCGCTTACCTTCATTCAACAAAGACATTCTACTTTAATGGTATAGATTATTACCACAGTTCTTTCCTCACAGTCGTGACTGGCTCCCTCACCACACCTCACAGTCGTGACTGGCTCCCTCACCACACCTCACAGTCATGACTGGCTCCCTCACCACACCTCACAGTCATGACTGGCTCCCTCACCACACCTCACAGTCATGACTGGCTCCCTCATCACCCTTCACAGTCCTGACTGCCCCCCCCCCCACCGACTATTGCACGGGCCAAACTGGTTTTAATTAAAAGTTTAGGAACGCGAGTATTATGTATTTTTGTGGGGGGGCGGGAGAGCCTAGCGTTGCCAAGTCTGCCCGGCGACACTCCTGGCTGTGAATACCTCTTATCATACCACGTGTAATTAATGGCATTGGCCGGCTCCTCTGGCAACACTGCATCGTGGCTTCTTCCTCTCTCTCTTATTCCTTGTTTCCGTCTCCCTGCCTGTCTTTGTTTCCCTCCCTCCCTCCCTCTCTCTCACCCTTTGTCTCTCTCTCTCTCTCTCATCCTGCCCATTTCCTTGTAGAGGTCCAACAACAAAAATCTCCTAACAAGGACAGCAACATAAAAACATTAAGCAGGAAGACAGAACAACAACAACAACAACAACATGACCTCCAATAACTCCATACACAACACATTGTTCAAATTCTCTTTCTTCTCCCGTCTCCCAAGTCACTCCTTACAACCCTCTCCTTCACTTGTCTCTCTCCTCCCTCCACTCTTCCCTCCCTCCCTTATCACCCTCCACCTTCCTACCTCCCTCCCACTCTAGTACTCTCACCCTTCCCTCCCTTTATTCACCTCCTTCTCCACCATAACCCCGTCTCCCTCCTCCACCTCCACCACGACCTCCACCACTTCCCAAACTCTGCCGTCCACCAACTATTCCTTCTGATACTAAGGAGGGATTGAGAAAATAGATATAGAAGTAATGTTCAAATTCCTGAAGAAGAGCATTAGGAGAGGACATAATTAGAAACTGGAAACACAAATGAGTCACAGGGATGCCAGAAAGAACTTTCTCAATCTTTGAGTCACAAGTGGAACGGTCTAGACGCGAAGAAAGTTGTCGAAAGGCAATTCGATACATAATTTTTAATGTAAATTATATGATAAGAAAAACGAGGGAAATGAGTCACAGCGTTGAACAAATAACGGTTGAGAGGCGAGGCTTGGGAGCAGATGGTAGAGTCTGGAAGCACAACTAGGCGAGTACCACCAGCCCCCCCCCCCCCCCCCCGCTGGAGTGGCGCTGGAGGGGTCGCATCAACACAAAGACCACTTGAGCGCAGTGAAAAAACAAAACACAATTGGGGAATAAATTATGGATTAACATATAATAATTTATCCGTTGGTCTCTGTATTTCCAGAGGGGTCTCGATGGGGCCAGGAAGCCGGTGGCTTGTTAAAGGTCCCCTCTATTATTCCAGAGGTCAGTAAGAGAGGAAATTAATTCGTGGATGTCTAGACAGTGGAACATGAACTTTATGGAATTTATTCAAAATCATTAAGAGGAGGGACTAAAAAATTCCAGTACAAAGCTAAACTTCAAGAAAAAAAAAATGGCTGAACTAATCGGAGGAGAACGTCCCTGGGCTGGAAGGCTGATTATCGTTACTGGAAGACAAGGAGTGACATCAAGGGCGGCAATACGGGCAATCTTCAAGTAGATAATTTGACTGATAAACGGTCGAACATTTACTATTCAGAACATTTACTGAAGTACACCAAGGCTCAGAGATACAGCGGATCATAAAGATAGAGACTGCGATAGTCTCTCTATCAACAGTGATAGAGACTGCGATAGTCTCTCTATCAACAGTGATAGAGACTGCGATAGTCTCTATCAACAGTGATAGAGACTGCGATAGTCTCTATCAACAGTGATAGAGACTGCGATAGTCTCTCTATCAACAGTGATAGAGACTGCGATAGTCTCTCTATCAACAGTGATAGAGACTGCGATAGTCTCTCTATCAACAGTGATAGAGACTGCGATAGTCTCTATCAACAGTGATAGAGACTGCGATAGTCTCTATCAACAGTGATAGAGACTGCGATAGTCTCTCTATCAACAGTGATAGAGACTGCGATAGTCTCTATCAACAGTGATAGAGACTGCGATAGTCTCTCTATCAACAGTGATAGAGACTGCGATAGTCTCTCTATCAACAGTGATAGAGACTGCGATAGTCTCTCTATCAACAGTGATAGAGACTGCGATAGAGTCTATCAACAGTGATAGAGACTGCGATAGAGTTTATCAACAGTGATAGAGACTGCGATAGTCTCTATCAACAGTGATAGAGACTGCGATAGTCTCTCTATCAACAGTGATAGAGACTGCGATAGTCTCTCTATCAACAGTGATAGAGACTGCGATAGTCTCTATCAACAGTGATAGAGACTGCGATAGTCTCTCTATCAACAGTGATAGAGACTGCGATAGTCTCTCTATCAACAGTGATAGAGACTGCGATAGTCTCTCTATCAACAGTGATAGAGACTGCGATAGAGTCTATCAACAGTGATAGAGACTGCGATAGAGTTTATCAACAGTGATAGAGACTGCGATAGTCTCTCTATCAACAGTGATAGAGACTGCGATAAAGTCTCTATCAACAGTGATAGAGACTGCAATTGAGTCTATCAACAGTGATAGAGACTGCGATAGTCTCTCTATCAACAGCGATAGAGTCTCTATCAACAGTGATAGAGACTGCGATAGTCTCTCTATCAACAGTGTTAGAGACTGCCATAGTCTCCCTATCAACAGTGATAGAGACTGCGCGAACCCCACCAACCATAAGGCGCACGATGCAGGTGTAAGAGAGGGAGAACTCGGCCAGAATGCACAACCAGCTAGCGTGCCTCCACCAACCATAAGGCGCACGATGCAGGTGTAAGAGAGGGAGAACTCGGCCATAATGCACAACCAGCTAGCGGCAGGCACAGTTTTCAAGTATTGTGGGGAACACCTGGCTAGGCAAACACACACGTTCCATGTCTCCTGGAGTGGTGGGACGTGTACAATTGCATGCAAAAGTTTTTTCGTGAAAGTGTCCAAAAGAAAGGCGGTCAGAGAAACATAATATTAATATATGGGCAAAGAAGGGGTCAGAGTGGACATTAACCAGTGAAAGTGATCATTTAGGAACAATTAAGCCACCTAGTTAAATATATTAGGGTAAAAATAGGAAAGTGAGGGAGAGAGGAACATACCGTGAGGTATATACTAGCCAGAACGTGTCTAAGGATGATAGGAAAGTGACAAAAATCATGGTTGTTGTTGTTTAAGATTTGCTACTTGGAACAAAAAGTTCCAAGTAGCACGGGCTATGGTGAGCCCGTAGTGGACTTACCTGGCACAGGAGCGGGGTTGTAACTTGAAAAAATCATGGAAGAACAGCGAGTAAATAAAGCAAATGGCAAAGAAAACGGCAAGAACCAGTGGAGAGGAAGCGGGAAGCGAGGTTACAGGGGGAACACAACACAGTGAGAGCGGGTGAGTGAGCCTGCCTGCCGGGACCTGCATCCAAGAGCAACCTGTCCTCTTAAAAATAACGTCAGTTTTGGCTCGTATGCGCGCTATGGCCAAAAGTGGACGTAATTTGAAATGAAATCGAATCGTAAAAGTGACGTACTGTCCCGTTTTCTGTTTGAGTCGTCCGGCTTACTTGGAAAGGTTAGGAGAGGAAACTTTAAATTTACGTTTTTCATAACGTTTTGAAACTTTATGAGAATTTCTTGACCACCTAACCTATCAGAGGACCCTTAACTCACTGTTGTTGAAAAAAAAGTCTCATTTATTTTCATATTTTTTTCATTTTTAAATAACGTCCACTTTCGGCCATACTGGTAAACGACCAAAAGCGACGTTATTTTTAAGAGGACAGGTTCACCACAACCTACACTGAAGCTATGTAGAAGCAGATGAAAATATACATATAAGTGAGCAACGCACATTTTCGGATGTTGGAAACCCCGGTACTTTATCACAGTGACGGAGAAAATATAGCGAGTGTTAGAGAGCATATCAGTCCCCCGCAGGAGTATACCAGAGTGACCCGTCCTTCTAATAGCACGTCGTATTTTGACGTATACTTTACGTAAGAACAAAAACTGATGTATAAGAAAATCGTTGCGGATCACGAAATTGATATAATGTCCCGTTTTCTGTTCGTGGGTCCCTTTGGTAGGATAGTTGTTGTTGTTGATACCTGCTTGATTGTTGTTGTAGATTCAGCTACGCGGAACAAATAGTTCCAAGTAGCACGGGCTATGGTGAGCCCGTAGTGCACTTACCTGGCACAGGAGTGAGGGGTAGAATAGACTACGGCACTTTAGTATGACAGTTTCTTGACGTTGGGAACACTAGTGAGAACGGCCTGGATAATTAGCCTTTTCTCTCGACTTGTTACTCCGTTAAAAATGCAACTGTTTTGCCTGACCACAAACGTAAACCCAAACAGCCCAACTAGCCTATCGTGGCCGATGATCAGAAAACCTAAACTATCGTGCCCGATAATTTTTATCGGCTTGGTCGATTCCGTAAAGAATCGGTCGGCATACTGCGTCGGAGGACGGGGCTGAGATAATAAGGAAGGCGTGGATGAGCAGGGGGCACAGAAGGTGGAGCCCAGGAGGTGGAGCTCCGCTGATAAAACTGTGCAGAAACTTGCAGGAAATCAAAGTATCAGAGGAAACTGACCAGGATACCTGCTTGATACCTGGTTGATGGGGTTCTGGGAGTTCTTCTACTCCCCAAACCCGGCCCGAAGCCAGGCTCGACTTGTGAGAGTTTGGTCCACCAGGCTGTTGCTTGGAGCGGCCCGCAGGCCGGGACGACTACATACTAGGAAGAGCAACAGTGAGGGAGAGGTGGCGATGACTTACAACCACCAAACACCAGAGGGCCCGCCAGAGGGCGCCAGAGGGCCCGCCAGAGGGCCCGCCAGAGGGCCCGCCAGAGGGCCCGCCAGAGGGCAACAGAGGGCCCACCAGAGGGCCCACCAGAGGGCACCAGAGGGCCCGCGGGCACGACCATACAACACCTGCCACAGGTTGATGGAACAAGGCAGCAACAGTGTCAAGGAAAGCGAGGGTAAGAGTCTCATAATTAAAGATTCCAATCAGGGAAGTAAGAGAGGGTCTGGAGGGCTACCACGGGGGATGACGAAATAGCGAGAGCAAAGTATATTACTTATTATTAACATCTTTATTGACAAAATTTAATTACAATTGGAGCGGAAAAGAGGAAGGGAAGAGAACGCGTAACAACATTACACAAAAGCAAGCAGATGGTCAAAAGATGCCGGCGAATAATGCTACCTTGAGGCTACCTTGAGGTGCTTCCGGGGCTTAGTGTCCCCGCGGCCCGGTCGTCGACCAGGCCTCCTGGTTGCTGGACTGATCAACCAGGTTTGTGTTGAGTAGAAATGATTGCGACATCCTACATCCTGACTTTGGCAAGGCCTGTGATACTGTGGTATAGAGATACTGTATTAGAATAGTAGCGGAGTATGATATTGGGAGTATAATCTTAACTTGGATAATGCATGGTTATTTAAAAAGAAACAGGGAAACATACACCTAGCAAGTGACCGAACAGCAACATTTGGAGACGATACAAAAAGGAAGGAAATCAATTTAGAAACACCCCAAAAAAGGCTACGAAGATAAAGCTAGGCTTTAAAATGTACGAAAGATTCCTAAATATAGTTTAATGCTAACAAATATAGGATATTTAACCTAGGTAATGATAATAAAGTTATCAAATGTTGAAATGTACAAATACGAATGCGAAACAGTCTGAGTTTGACATAATGTCCCGTTTGTGATAAAGTTTGTCCATTCGTGGGACATTATTAGTAGGGAGCCTAAGCCAAAATAATAATAATAATAATAATAATAATAATAATAATAATGTATATAGTTAATAATAAGGGGAAGGGAACTTTTAATAGAGAAACAGAGCAGTGGGATTAATATGTAAAAAAAGAGTCTCACCCTTGTTAGACAGAGCTTGTATTATGTAATTCTGTGTTGGCTGATTGTATTATACACTCGGCTACTGTAGCATACACTGCAGCGCTATGACCTTGTCATGCTGAAGGTATGAAGCTGTATGAAGGTATGAAGCTGTATGAAGGTATGAACCTGTATTAGTATCCTTCCTATACTTTAGATAATTAAAGGAATGTTTTCTCTTAAATACCAACCAATCTAGAAACGGTAGTTTGCCAGGTGATTCCCATTTGACTTTAAGCTTTACGTTAAGGACCAGGGTCCAGATTCACGAAGCAGTTACGCAAGCATTTACGAGCCTGTACATCTTTTCTCAATCTTTGGCAGCTTTGTTTACAATTATTAAACAGTTAATGAGCTCCGAAACACCAGGAGGCTGTTTATAACAATAACAACAGTTGATTGGCAAGTTTTCATGCTTGTAAACTGTTTAATAAATGTAACCAAAGCCGTCAAAAATTGATGAAAGATGTACACGTTCGTAAGTGCTTGCGTAATGGCTTCGTGAATCTGGTCCCAGACCGCTATGTCAGAAAATATAGACAAAAAGACAATATATCGTCCCAACACGCCAATATATCGTCAACACAGCTATATAATACCTGTGGCAGACCTCAAGTTTCACAATATTTCATATATAAGTTCGGGAACAATTTTGGCGGTGAGACCATGACTATAATGGGCACCACTGCCAAGTTATCCACACCAAGCTGTCCACAAACAGCTATCGGCACCAAGTTATCCACACCAAGTTATCGGCACCAAGTTATCCACACCAAGTTATCGGCACCACGTTATCCACACCAAGTTATCGGCACCACGTTATCCACACCAAGTTATCGGCACCACGTTATCCACACCAAGTTATCGGCACCACGTTATCCACACCAAGTTATCGGCACCACGTTATCCACACCAAGTTATCGGCACCACGTTATCCACACCAAGTTATCGGCACCAAGTTATCCACACCAAGTTATCGGCACCAAGTTATCCACACTAAGCTATCGGCACCACGTTATCCACACCAAGTTATCCACACCAAGTTATCCGCACCAAGTTATCCCGCATCTCGTGAGGAATGAAACTAAAGTTTAAAACGTGTAGAGAAGACTGGCTGGTGAACATCGAGGACTATGTCACGACAGAATAAGGAACCTTACAAGCCTAGCGGATAGAATAAACACGGGGAACATGATCACAACATACAAGATATCGAGGGGGAATAAAAACGGTGGTCAAGCGCCGAATCTTTTAAATATAGATTTAAGCTGGAAACACAAATTTGCTACAGTAAGGAAATGCTTTTGTGGAGTGTCGGGGGGAGGGGGGGGGGGAGGGGGGGGAGGGGGTGGAGGGGGGGATGGGGGGGAGGGGGGGGGGGAACTCACTCTCATGTAACCACTCTTAGCTAAGTACAGCAGCCACGTCCAACAGCCTGGTTGACCAGACCATCAACCATCTCCCCCCCCCCCCCTCCTTCCACCAGACCTCTCCCCTCCCCCAAACACCCCTCCTCATCCCCCATCCACCCCCCCCCCCTTACCTACGACACTACCTTAGCCTTATCGTGATGATCAATGACCCACACGCCAAGAGGCTGAAAGGATAGCAATATATAGATGGACGCGTGGGAGGGAAGGTGGGAGGGAAGGTGGGAGAAAGTGGGAGGGAAGGTGGGAGGGAAGGAGGGAGAGAAGACGGGAGAACGAGGGAGGGAAGGTGGGAGGAACACCACCTACCAATCGCTTTACAACCAGGTTCCCAATTACTGTGGGTGAACTGAGTCAAGAAGGGCGAGCAGTTAAGGATTGTCGCCAAGTTAATCCTACCTAATCCTACAAGCCAGGGAAGATTGGGCACCAATCCTTACCTGTTCTCCCGTGTTGACCCTGCAGTAACAGAGAAATTGGGGGAAGAGAGAGTAAATGGCAAGAAGGGGTTAGAGGGAGGGACGGGGGTTGTCTAGAAGGGGTTAGAGGGAGGGACGGGGGTTGTCTAGAAGGGGTAAGAGGGAGGGACGGGGGTTGTCTAGAAGGGGTTAGAGGGAGGGACGGGGTTGTCTAGAAGGGGTTAGAGGGAGGGACGGGGGTTGTCTAGAAGGGGTAAGAGGGAGGGACGGGGGTTGTCTAGAAGGGGTAAGAGGGAGGGACGGGGGTTGTCTAGAAGGGGTTAGAGGGAGGGACGGGGTTGTCTAGAAGGGGTTAGAGGGAGGGACGGGGGTTGTCTAGAAGGGGTTAGAGGGAGGGACGGGGTTGTCTAGAAGGGGTTAGAGGGAGGGACGGGGGTTGTCTAGAAGGGGTTAGAGGGAGGGACGGGGGTTGTCTAGAAGGGGTTAGAGGGAGGGACGGGGGTTGTCTAGAAGGGGTAAGAGGGAGGGACGGAGGTTGTCTAGAAGGGGTAAGAGGGAGGGACGGGGGTTGTCTAGAAGGGGTTAGAGGGAGGGACGGGGGTTGTCTAGAAGGGGTAAGAGGGAGGGCCGGGGGTTGTCTAGAAGGGGTAAGAGGGAGGGACGGGGGTTGTCTAGAAGGGGTTAGAGGGAGGGACGGGGGTTGTCTAGAAGGGGTAAGAGGGAGGGACGGGGGTTGTCTAGAAGGGGTAAGAGGGAGGGACGGGGGTTGTCTAGAAGGGGTTAGAGGGAGGGACGGGGGTTGTCTAGAAGGGGTTAGAGGGAGGGACGGGGGTTGTCTAGAAGGGGTTAGAGGGAGGGACGGGGGTTGTCTAGAAGGGGTTAGAGGGAGGGACGGGGGTTGTCTAGAAGCGGTAAGAGGGAGGGACGGGGGTTGTCTAGAAGGGGTTAGAGGGAGGGACGGGGGTTGTCTAGAAGGGGTTAGAGGGAGGGACGGGGGTTGTCTAGAAGGGGTAAGAGGGAGGGACGGGGGTTGTCTAGAAGGGGTTAGAGGGAGGGACGGGGGTTGTCTAGAAGGGGTAAGAGGGAGGGACGGGGGTTGTCTAGAAGGGGTAAGAGGGAGGGACGGGGGTTGTCTAGAAGGGGTTAGAGGGAGGGACGGGGGTTGTCTAGAAGGGGTTAGAGGGAGGGACGGGGTTGTCTAGAAGGGGTTAGAGGAAGGGACGGGGGTTGTCTAGAAGGGGTTAGAGGGAGGGACGGGGTTGTCTAGAAGGGGTTAGAGGGAGGGACGGGGGTTGTCTAGAAGGGGTTAGAGGGAGGGACGGGGGTTGTCTAGAAGGGGTAAGAGGGAGGGACGGGGGTTGTCTAGAAGGGGTTAGAGGGAGGGACGGGGGTTGTCTAGAAGGGGTTAGAGGGAGGGACGGGGTTGTCTAGAAGGGGTTAGAGGGAGGGACGGGGTTGTCTAGAAGGGGTAAGAGGGAGGGACGGGGGTTGTCTAGAAGGGGTTAGAGGGAGGGACGGGGGTTGTCTAGAAGGGGTTAGAGGGAGGGACGGGGTTGTCTAGAAGGGGTTAGAGGGAGGGACGGGGTTGTCTAGAAGGGGTTAGAGGTTAGAAGGGAAGAGTTGATGGTACCAGGAGACAACAGAAACAGTGGAGGTTGGACAATAGCAAGGGGGAAGTGGGGTTGAGAAGTGGGAGTTGAGGAGGGGGGAAGTGGGGGGAGTTGAAGAGGGGGAGTGGGGATTGAGGAGGGGGAGTAGCGTTGAAGATTATCTTGCGGTTACCTTAACACTTGCTTGATGGGGTTCTGGGAGTTCTACTCCCCAAGCCCGGCCCGAGGCCCGGCTTGACTTGTGAGAGCTCGGTCAACAACAGGCCGAGCTCTGGCCGGGTATGTGGGCCTGCGGGCCGCTTGGAGCGGCCCGCAGGCCCACATACCCACCACAGCCCGGTTGGTCCGGCACTCCTTGAAGAAAACTATCTAGTTTTCTCTTGAAGATGTCCACGGTTGTTCCGGCAATATTTCTTATAGTCGCTGGGAGGGTGTTGAACAACCAAGGGAGGGAGCAAAGCATTGGCAAAGAATTATAGACCAGTTGCACTAACATCGCACATAATAAAAGTATTTGAGAGAGTGATTAGGAGTCAGGTCACCAATTTCATGGAGACCAATGACCTTCACAACCCAGGCCAACATGGATTTCAGGCGGGAAGATCGTGCCTCTCACAGCTACTTGATCACTACGACAAAGTCACTGAGGCATTAGAAGAAAAACAGAATGCTGATGTGATATACACGGACTTCGCAAATGCTTTCGATAAATGTGATCATGGAGTGATAGCACACAAAATGAAGTCAATGGGAATAACCGGTAAAGTAGGACGCTGGATACTCAGTTTTCTGTCAAACAGGACTCAGCGAGTAACTGTCAACCATATAAAATCTAGTCCAAGTGCAGTTAAAAGCTCTGTACCTCAGGGTACAGTCCTTGCACCACTGCTTTTCCTTATTCTCATATCAGATATAGACAAAAATACAAGTCACAGCTTCGTATCATCCTTTGCAGATGACACAAAAATCAGTATGAAAATTACCTCGGCTGAGGACATTGGAAAACTTCAAGCTGATATTAATAAAGTTTTCGACTGGGCATCAGAAAATAACATGATGTTTAACAGTGATAAATTCCAGGTACTCAGGTACGGTAAAAATGAGGACCTTAAACATAATACAGAGTACAAAACACAATCAAATGTACCCATAGTAGGAAAACAGCATGTAAAGGATTTGGGAATAATAATGTCGGACGACCTAACGTTTAAGGAGCATAACCAAGCAAATATTGCGACAGCCAGAAAAATAATAGGATGGATTACGAGAACTTTCAAATCCAGGGATCCCATCACAATGGTTGTACTCTTCAAGGCACTTGTGTTGTCCCGTCTTGAGTACTGCTCAGTACTCACTTCCCCCTTCAAAGCAGGAGAGATTGCTGAAATAGAGGGAATACAGAGAACATATACGGCACGCATAGACGCAATAAAGCACCTAAATTATTGGGATCGTCTCAAAGCCCTCCAAATGTACTCACTAGAAAGAAGACGAGAGAGATATCAAATAATATACACCTGGAAGATACTGGAGGGCCAAGTACCAAATCTACACAGTAAAATAACAACGTACTGGAGTGAACGACATGGAAGAAAATGTAGAATAGAACCAATGAAGAGCAGAGGTGCCATAGGCACAATCAGAGAACACTGTATAAACATCAGAGGTCCGCGGTTGTTCAACGTCCTCCCAGCAAGCATAAGAAATATTGCCGGAACAACCGTGGACATTTTCAAGAGGAAACTAGATTTATTCCTCCAAGGAGTGCCGGACCAACCGGGCTGTGGTGGGTATGTGGGCCTGCGGGCCGCTCCAAGCAACAGCCTGGTGGACCAAACTCTCACAAGTCGAGCCTGGCCTCGGGCCGGGCTTGGGGAGTAGAAGAACTCCCAGAACCCCATCAACCAGGTATCAACCAGGTAACCGTGGACCTCTGATGTTTATACAGTGTTCTCTGATTGTGCCTATGTCACCTCTGCTCTTCACTGGTTCTATTCTGCATTTTCTTCCATAATACTCACTCCAGTATGTTGTTATTTTACTCTGTAGATTTGGGATCTGGCCCTCCATTATTTTCCATGTGTATATTATTTCATATCTTTCTTGTCTCCTTTCTAGTCTAGTCAGCCTCAGAATCACCTTTTTTTTTTTATTAACACATTTAGGTACATCGATGTGCATTTGTGCAGCTGCCCTAGACTATCTGAAGGGAGGAGTACAATGTGTAAAATTCAGGTCTCCTCATTTCTGGTCCGATCAACCAGGCTGTTGGACACAGCTGCTCTCGTGTGAGCGAACGGCCAACCAGGAGGTCTGGTCAGAAACCTTGACCTCAGTGACCTAAGACCAGAGACCTAAGCCTCAGAATCGTCACCTTGCGGTGATTCTGAGGCTGAACGTCCCCGCGGCCCGGTCTCTGACCAGACCTCCTGGTTGGCCGTTTGCTCACCTGAGAGCAGCCGCGTCCAACAGTCTGGTTGATCAGTGTAGCAACGAGGAGGCCTGGTCGAGGACCGGACCGCGGGAACGCTAAGCCCCGAAATCCTCCCAAGGTAACCTCAAGGAATGCAGGCTGCTGGACGCGGCTGCTCGCAGCCTGGTTGATCAGGAAGCCTTTGAAGGTATTTATCAAGTACTCAGTTGAACACGATAAGAGCTCGCTCTCTTATGTATCGCAGGAGAGATGAAAAGTGTGGCGGCTTTGATGTTGAGAGAGTTCTCTCTCAGCGTACCTGAGAGAGAGAGCGAGAGAGAGAGAGAGAGAGAGAGAGAGAGAGAGAGAGAGAGAGAGAGAGAGAGAGAGAGAGAGAGAGAGAGAGAGAGAGAGAGAGAGAGAGAGAGAGAGAGAGAGAGAGAGAGAGAGAGAGAGAGAGAGAGAGAGAGAGAGAGAGAGAGAGAGAGAGAGAGAGAGAGAGAGAGAGAGAGAGAGAGAGACAGACAGACAGACAGACAGACAGACAGACAGACAGACAGAGAGAGAGAGAGAGAGAGAGAGAGAGAGAGAGAGAGAGAGAGAGAGAGAGAGAGAGAGAGAGAGACAGAGAGAGACAGAGAGACAGAGAGACAGAGAGACAGAGAGAGAAACAGAGACCGGACAACATAAGGGCCAGAACATACACTAGGGGTCCCATATCTGGCGGGGGGTGTGATGGCTGCTGACGGCCGGGTGACGGAGGCAGTGGTCCCAGTACCATTGTACCTTTAGATTTGATTGGACTTACTTTTGCCTTTACTATTATACGTGATGAAATGGTTATACAACTGACTGGGAGTCCTGGGTGTGTATAGTGCCAGCTGGTGCGCGTGTTCTCCCATTATCGCAGCCGGAACACCTTTTAGGCTTATCGAAATCTTCGGAGCCAAGGACTGACCTTCCCCATGATGCAAGCCACAACAGTCGACTAGGTCCCCAGGTATATGTTTGCTGATAAGTGACCAGAGCCCTCGGGTACAAGGAAGCGTGCCCAAATGTCTCCAGCTACCTGGATTGTACCTGGATAGGGTTCAGGAAATTCTTCTACTCCCCAAGCTCTGCCCGGAGCCAGACTTCACTTGTAAGACCTTGGTCCAACAGGCTGTTGCTCGAAGCCCACATATCCACTACAGCCCGGATGATCAGGCACTTCTTGCAGAAAACTGTGCAGTTTTTTCTTAGAAGACTTTCAGCCAGAGTGGGAGGAAGAGTTTACATTCACAGTTAAAGGAGGTAAACCTTTGTGCCTTATCTGCCAAGTGTCCCTCACTCATTACAAGACCAGTAACTTGAATCACCTCTATAAAACTAATCACAGAAACTTTTCGCATGATTACCCAACTAAATCAGATTTAAGGAAAAATTAGTTAAATGATGTAAAGTAATAAATAACCAGCCAGCAGACACAGTGTTAGACCCAGAGAGCACAACACGTGAGCGACTAGGAGCACAACACCAGCTTCCCGCCACACTAGAGAGAGGCGCAGCTCTCACACCACTCCTCTTGTTGCGGGCAAAATGTTAAATTATTTACAAAATTCTCTTGCATTGAGCTTAGCTCTTGACGCATCAACAGACACGCAAGACAACCCACAACTGGCAATCTTTGTTCGTTATGTTTCCTCTCATGTAAATGTGAAAGAAGAGATGTTGGAGTTAGTGGCATTACAAAGAAACGACTGGTGGTGAAGACATTAAAAATGCGCTTGACAGAACCAGATGAAATGTTCCACTGAATAAACTGGTCAGTATTGCAACAGATGGAGCACCTCCAACAGTTTAAAAACTCCATGCATGAATAAATATTATTGCATTTAATATGCATTTTTTATTTATATAAAATGTAACAAAATGTTTATGTAGCAATAAAAGCGTAAGTATAAATGTTGTTCAAGTCCTGCGGCTCTCAAACATCTAAGCTTTATCCTTTGTGGCTCTTTCAAAAGGCAAGTTTGGCCGCCCCTGACATAGCGTCAGCTAGAAAAATGATGGATGATGGATTACGAGAACCTTCAAATCCAGGAACCACATCACAGTGCTCAAAATGTCCAAATCACTTGTGTTGTCCTGCCTTGAGTACTGCTCGGTACTCACTTCCCCCTTCAGAGCAGGAGAGGTTGCTGAAGTAGAGGGAATTCAGGAAACATGTACGACATACATAGACGCAATAAAGATCCTAAATTATTGAGATCGTCTCAAAGCTCTCAAAATGTACTCTCTAGAAAGGAGACGAGAGAGGTATCAAATAATATATACATAGAAGGTACTGGAAGGCCAAGTCCCAAATTTATGCAGTAAAATAACATAATGGAGTGAACGATACGGCAGGAAATGCAGAATAGGCCCAGTGAACAGTAGAGGTGCCATAGACACAATCAGAGAACACTGAACAACACAGGTTCGCGGTTGTTCAATATCCTCTCAGTAAGTATAAGAAATATTGCCGGGACAAAAGCCGAAGCCATCAAGAAAAAATTGGATAGTTTTCTGCAAGAACTGCCGGACCAACCGGGCTGTGGTGGGTATGTGGTCCTGCGGGCCGCTCCAAGCAACAGCATAGTAGACCAAGCTCTCACAAGTCAAGCCTGGCTTTGGGCCGGGCTCGGGGAGTACAAGAACTCCTCGAACCTCATTCAGGTACAATCCAGGAATGAGAAGGAGAGCGAGAAGTGGGCCGTCATTAGCATGAACTATATACATTCACATTAAGAACACATATACACATTAAGAACTACCTGGATTAAGAACTATTCTGAGTTCTACCCCCCAAGCCCGGCCTCAGCCCAGACTTGTCTTGCGATAACTTGATCTAAAAGACTGTTACTTCGACCGGGGTGGACCAGCAGGCCCACAATCCAGGTGGTGCGGCATTCCTACAGAAATTTGTTTAAATCCATTTTGAACACGTCCACTTTTGCTCTGGTAATATTTCTTATATTTATTAGATCAGCCGTCGACCGCTGATGTTCATACAGTGCGTTCTATATTGAGATGATTTCGGGGCTTTAGTGTCCCCGCGGCCCGGTCCTCGACCAGGCCTCCACCCCCAGGAAGCAGCCCGTGACAGCTGACTAACTCCCAGATACCTATTTTACTGCTAGGTAACAGGGGTATAGGGTGAAAGAAACTCTGCCCATTGTTTCTCGCCGGCGCCCGGGATCGAACCCGGGACCACAGGATCACGTGCCCAGCGTGCTGTCCGCTCGGCCGACCGGCTCCCTATACTAGTTCTGGTTGTGCCTATGGCACCTCTACTCTTGACAGTTTATTCTGCATTTCCTATTATAACTTTCGCTCCATTTGCTTGTTATTTAATATGTATATTTAGGACCTGGCATTCCAGTATCTTCTAAATACATAATATGTAATACCTTTCTTCTCTATTTTATAGAGAATACATTTTGATTGCTTTATGAAGTTAATCCCAATAATTTAGGTGCTGTGCTGTGTCTATGTGCCGTATGTTCTCTGAACTTCCTGTAATTCATAAATCTCTCCTGCTTTGTTAAGGGGGAAGCGAGTACTGAGCAGCACTCAAGGCGGTACAGCACAAGTGAGAGTTTGTGCTTCAACTGTGCTGCTGGAGTCCTTGGACTTGAGCCTCCTCATAACCAACTCTATCATTTTCCTAACTGATATTATTTACTTTATTATGATCTCTAAATGTTAGGTCGTATGACAATTTTCCCCAGATCCTTTACATGTCCGGCACCTTCTGTGGGGAGATCTGACGGCGTCTTCTGCTCTATATTTTGTTAAAGTTCTTTCTTTCATCATACCTAAGAATCTGGAATTTATTTCTTTTAAAAATCATGGAACTTTCCGTTTTTCTATTGGCTGCTTTTGGCTTGCAGTTTTTCAGTGTCTTCTACAAAGGCCATTTTTATACTGGTTTTGTATATCATATGCATAGGATCACACTACACTGTGCTCAGACTAGATTTTGTTTAAGTTACTCTGAATATTCTGTTTGACAGGAAACTGAATATCCAGCATCGTTCTTTGTTATTCCTTTGGCTCTTATTTTATGGACTATCACGCAATGGTTACATTTATAAAATGCCTTTGTAAAGTTCGTGTACATAATATCAACGTTTGTTATTCCTCTAATACTCGCGTGTTTTTGTCATAGTGGTTTAGTAAGTGCAAAAGGCAGGATCTTCCCTCTCAACATTCATGTTGATCTGGGTTATGAAGCTCATTGTTCTACATAAAACTAAATATTTTACTTTTTTTTTAACTTTTCTTATATGTGATGCTAGTGCAACCTGTCTGTAACATGTAGCCAATGCTTTGCTGCCTCCATTGTGACGAGAAGCTCCATTGATGCCTAAGAGACATCAGTAGCACTTACGCCTTAAGTGCTACTGGTATTTTACCAGTATCTAAGCTTTTACTCCAGACGTCACTGAGCGCTCGTGCTACTGGCATGGTGGCATTTCTAAGTAAACATGGACTTCCAGGAGACGGGCCCGGGGCCGAGTCAATGGGTGTTATCAATTGTTCTTTGCAAAGTCTGCTGGGCTCGTGTTAACATCTGTTATAATGTCAGAGTTGTGACTATGGTTCATAAAGAAGCTGTCCAGATCGTCAACTTTCATGTTGTTTATTTGGGTGCTAAACTGACATAGTTTTTTTCAAGGTTTCACAAATTTCTTTCCTGTCCTCTGCCTATAAACATTCTCTTGTTCCAACCACTTGGGCTAGACAATAGAGCGATGATCTCGGTTCATGCAGGTCGGCGTTCAATCCCCGACCGTCCAAGTGGTTGGGCACCATTCCTTCCCGCCCGATAGTTCCCTTCACTTCTCTAGTAAGTACAGGTCTATTACTGAAGAAAATTATGAGAACGAAGATAAGAAAAGTTTATATATTCGTGACTCTGAAACAAGGAATATGGACCAGACATTTTGGGAGAAGAAAAAAAGAGAAGGTTACTATACTTTCGTGAGGACGGAAGGGGGAGGGGAATGATTTAGTAGAGAGGATGGACAACATTTTCAGCGTTAATGGGAACCATTTCGTTATCTGCCTCACCGCAGGGAACAATAAATTGGTAAGACACAGCCAATTAATTTTCCTCGTCGCTTGAAACGAAAAATGGCAAATGAAAATTTATTACCGGATGAAATCACCGGCGATGACCAGAGTCCTGCTGGGCCGACACCCACCCAGCCGCTCCCACTCGTGGAAGAGGCTTAACCCTAATATTTCTGGAACATTTACCCTTAATAACAAAATAAATGGTTACTGAGACTGAATTTATGACACCACAAATCATAAAAAATTGCTTTTAATTTGACTTCCCATTTAAACAATTACTGAAACTTTATGTGTTTGATATCAAAGGAAAGTTGAAATAATAACTATATTTGTGACAGGAGAAATTGTATGCAAAATTCCTTATAATTGAAGAAAAATCCTGAATTTGTGGTCCACGGCACTACACTCACTGGTGGTCCACGGCACTACACTCACTGGTGGTCCACGGCACTACACTCACTGGTGGTCCACGGCACTACACTCACTGGTGGTCCACGGCACTACACTCACTGGTGGTCCACGGCACTACACTCACTGGTGGTCCACGGCACTACACTCACTGGTGGTCCACGGCACTACACTCACTGGTGGTCCACGGCACTACACTCACTGGTGGTCCACGGCACTACACTCACTGGTGGTCCACGGCACTACACTCACTGGTGGTCCACGGCACTACACTCACTGGTGGTCCACGGCACTACACTCACTGGTGGTCCACGGCACCACACTCACTGGTGGTCCACGGCACTACACTCACTGGTGGTCCACGGCACTACACTCACTGGTGGTCCACGGCACTACACTCACTGGTGGTCCACGGCACTACACTCACTGGTGGTCCACGGCACTACACTCACTGGTGGTCCACGGCACCACACTCACTGGTGGTCCACGGCACCACACTCACTGGTGGTCCACGGCACTACACTCACTGGTGGTCCACGGCACTACACTCACTGGTGGTCCACGGCACTACACTCACTGGTGGTCCACGGCACTACACTCACTGATGTCGCCAGTTGCACAGTGCTCCTGTCCTGGCTGTCTGGGTTCGAGTCACTTCTAGGGTGTGGAGTTTTCAGTAATAAATATATATATATATATATATATATATATATATATATATATATATATATATATATATATATATATATATACAATATATATATATGTATATATATATATATATATTAATATATGTATATATATAATATACATATATATATATACATATATATATATTGTATATATATATATATATATATATATATATATATATATATATATATATATATATATATATATATATATATATATATATATATTATTAAATATGACCGAAAAAGTAAGATTAATAATTCTAACACGAATTTTCTCGATCTTTCGTACGTACCTACAGACAAAAATCAGAGGATACAACTGACGATTTACTATAAAACCAGAAAAACGGCCAGCCTACTCATGAGAAACTCTCCAGACACAAAGCAGAACGCTTTAAAAGAGACCAACGTCGTCTATGCCTTCAAATGCCCTCTTGGGGACTGTAAGCTCCTAAAAAAACCCAGTATATAGGCAAGACAACATCTCTTTCTAGGCGTTTAACGATGCATAAGCAACAGGGCTCCATTAAGAAACATATAATCTCTTCCCACAACCAAACCATCGCCAGAGAAATCCTAGTAAACAACACAGAAATCATCGATAGATACAGCGACAGCAGGCGGCTTGACGTCTGCGAGGCACTACACATCAAGAAGTCAACACCAGCAATCAACAGCCAAAAAATGCACAACTATATTCTACCCATCTCAAGACTCCGCTCCAATATAGAAGCATCAAGAAATATGGACCAATAGGCTTTCTACAATCACTTCCATTCAATACCCATTGTTTCGTGTTCTGTCTTGTGTTTAGGAATTTAATACCCTATTAATACCACCTCACCCCATCCACCTCACTCAAATGTAGATATAAACAAATCGAAGATGTGTAAGTTCTATTCAGTTGTGTATGTGTAAACTAAAGTCTTTGAAAATGTAATAAGTTTTACGAAACGCGCTCAAGTGTCGCGTCAGACTAGAAATAAAAATGAATTTTGGAGAATTGATTTTTGAATTACCACCAACAGTGAAAAGGAACGTACGAAAGATCGAGAAAATTCGTGTTAGAATTATTAATCTTACTTTTTCGGTCATATTTAATAATATATGTCTACAGGAAAGACTGCTACCAAAATATACTAATATATATATATATATATATATATATATATATATATATATATATATATATATATATATATATATATATACATATGTATATATATATACATATATATATATATATATATATATATATATATATATATATATGTATATATATATACATATATATATATATATATATATATATATATATATATATATATATATATATATATATATACATATATATATATATATATATATATATATATATATATACATATATATATATATATATATATATATATATATATATATATATATATATATATATATATATATATATATATATATGTCGTACCTAATAGCCAGAACGCACTTCTCAGCCTACTATTCAAGGCCCGATTTGCCTAATAAGCCAAGTTTTCATGAATTAATGTTTTTTCGTCTACCTAACCTACCTAACCTAACCTAACCTAGCTTTTTTTGGCTACCTAACCTAACCTTACCTATAAATATAGGTTAGGTTAGGTTAGGTAGGGTTGGTTAGGTTCGGTCATATATCTACGTTAATTTTAACTCCAATAAAAAAAAATTGACCTCATACATAGAGAAAAGGGTTGCTTTATCATTTCATAAGAAAAAAATTATAGTAAATATATTAATTCATGAAAACTTGGCTTATTAGGCAAATCGGGCCTTGAATAGTAGGCTCAGAAGTGAGTTCTGGCTACTAGGTACGACATATATATATATATATATATATATATATATATATATATATATATATATATATATATATATATATATATATATATATATATATATGTCGTACCTAGTAGCCAGAACTCACTTTTTGGCCTACTATTCAAGGCCCGATTTGCCTAATAAGCCAAGTTTTCCTGAATTAATATATTTTCTCTAATTTTTTTCTTATGAAATGATAAATCAACCCATTTTATTATGTATGAGGTCAATTTTTTTTTATTGGAGTTAAAATTAACGTAGATATATGACCGAACCTAACCAACCCTACCTAACCTAACCTAACCTATCATTATAGGTTAGGTTTGGTTAGGTAGCCGAAAAAGTTAGGTTAGGTGAGGTTAGGTAGGTTAGGTAGTCGAAAAACAATTAATTCATGAAAACTTGGCTTATTAGGCAAATCGGGCCTTGCATAGTAGGCTGAGAAGTGCGTTCTGGCTACTAGGTACGACATATATATATATATATATATATATATATATATATATATATATATATATATATATATGTCGTACCTAGTAGCCAGAACTCTCTTCTCAGCCTACTATGCAGGGCCCGATTTGCCTAATAAGCCAAGTTTTACTGAATTAATATATTTTCTCTAATTTTTTTTTTATAAAATGATAAAGCTACCCATTTCATTATGTATGAGGTCAATTTTTTTTTATTAGAGTTAAAATTAACGTAGATATATAACCGAACCTAACCAACCCTACCTAACCTAACCTAACCTATCTTTATAGGTTAGGTTAGGTTAGGTAGCCGAAAACGTTAGGTTAGGTTAGGTTAGGTAGGTTAGGTAGTCTAAAAAACATTAATTCATGAAAACTAGGCTTATTAGGCAAATCGGGCCTTGCGTAGTAGGCTGAGAAGTGAGTTCTGGCTACTAGGTACGACATATATATATATATATATATATATATATATATATATATATATATATATATATATATATATATATGTATATATGTCGTACCTAGTAGCTAGAACGCACTTCTCAGCCTACTGTGCAAGGCCCGATTTGCCTAATAAGCCAAGTTTTCCTGAATTAATATATTTTCTCTATTTTTTTTCTTATGAAATCATAAATCTACCCATTTCATTATGTATGAGGTCAATTTTTTTTTATTGGAGTTAAAATTAACGTAGATATATGACCGAACCTAACCAACCCTACCTAACCTAACCTAACCTATCTTTATAGATTAGGTTAGGTAGCCGAAAAAGTTAGGTTAGGTTAGGTTAGGTAAGGTAGGTTAGGTAGTCGAAAAACAATTAATTCATGAAAACTTGGCTTATTAGGCAAATCGGGCCTTGCATAGTAGGCTGAGAAGTGCGTTCTGGCTACTAGGTACGACATATATATATATATATATATATATATATATATATATATATATATATATATATATATATATATATATATATATATATATATATATGCGAACATTCAGGTCCTGGGGACCTGAATGGTCCCCAGGACGATATGCGACTGAAAACTCTCACCCCAGAAGTGACTCGAACCCATACTCCCAGGAGCAACACAACTGGTAACTACAGGGCGCCTTAATCCGCTTGACCATCACGGCCGTCAAAAGGAAGTGATAGCCGAGGCTATTTGAGCCACTTCCCCGACGGCAACTCGGATGGTAATCTTGGGCATAGCATTTCACCAAATCACCTCATTCGCATATAGTCCTGG
The DNA here is from genome assembly GCF_040958095.1 of Procambarus clarkii. NCBI lineage: Eukaryota > Metazoa > Arthropoda > Malacostraca > Decapoda > Cambaridae > Procambarus > Procambarus clarkii. Next base: position 13,207,829 of record NC_091188.1, read on the forward strand.
GGACCATTCAGGCTTGTTCGCATTTGTGTTCCTCGCGTGTGCCCCAAAGAATGAGGTGATTTGGTGAAATGCTATGCCCAAGATTACCATCCGAGTTGCCGTCGGGGAAGTGGCTCAAATAGCCTCGGCTATCACTTCCTTTTGACGGCCGTGATGGTCAAGCGGATTAAGGCGCCCTGTAGTTACCAGTTGCGTTGCTTCTGGGAGTATGGGTTCGAGTCACTTCTGGGGTGTGAGTTTTCATTCGCATATAGTCCTGGGGACCATTCAGGCTTGTTCGCATTTGTGTTCCTCACGTGTGCCCCAAAGAATGAGGTGATTTGGTGAAATGCTATGCCCAAGATTACCATCCGAGTTGCCGTCGGGGAAGTGGCTCAAATAGCCTCGGCTATCACTTCCTTTTGACGGCCGTGATGGTCAAGCGGATTAAGGCGCCCTGTAGTTACCAGTTGCGTTGCTTCTGGGAGTATGGGTTCGAGTCACTTCTGGGGTGTGAGTTTTCATTCGCATATAGTCCTGGGGACCATTCAGGCTTGTTCGCATTTGTGTTCCTCACGTGTGCCCCAAAGAATGAGGTGATTTGGTGAAATGCTATGCCCAAGATTACCATCCGAGTTGCCGTCGGGGAAGTGGCTCAAATAGCCTCGGCTATCACTTCCTTTTGACGGCCGTGATGGTCAAGCGGATTAAGGCGCCCTGTAGTTACCAGTTGCGTTGCTTCTGGGAGTATGGGTTCGAGTCACTTCTGGGGTGTGAGTTTTCATTCGCATATAGTCCTGGGGACCATTCAGGCTTGTTCGCATTTGTGTTCCTCACGTGTGCCCCAAAGAATGAGGTGATTTGGTGAAATGCTATGCCCAAGATTACCATCCGAGTTGCCGTCGGGGAAGTGGCTCAAATAGCCTCGGCTATCACTTCCTTTTGACGGCCGTGATGGTCAAGCGGATTAAGGCGCCCTGTAGTTACCAGTTGCGTTGCTTCTGGGAGTATGGGTTCGAGTCACTTCTGGGGTGTGAGTTTTCATTCATATATATATATATATATATATATATATATATATATATATATATATATATATATATATATATATATATATATATATATATATATATATATATATATATTCCTTCTGCTCTTCTGAGATGAGATGCTCTATGAAGAAGATGCTCCTGCTGAATGCACAGGACACGGATGCCAGTAAACACATTATACAAAGTCTATGTAGTGACCACTGGGCGCTGGTTACCACCGTCGACATGAGCAAGAGAAGGAAAGAGACAAAAGAAAAAGGTTATCACTCGGACCAGATATGAGGCCGCACTTCATAAACAAGGTGAGTGACTGGTTCACGGAATACGAAATCCCAGAGGACATTGATACATTTGCTGATGACCTTAATAACCAAATTGAGCGCTGTCTCAGAGTTCCGCGCCGTACGACTGGGTGAAGAAACCCTCAGAAGAAGAAAATAAAATGGTGTGAGAACGATATATATATAAAGATGCTCAAAGCAAATGTACGAGACATGAGTAGAGAGTACCGGAGACATCTCACTGAAAGCAACCAAGAGCTGTTTAAAACTGTGTCAAGTAGCCAGGGAAGAGAAGATTAAAGAGCGGGAAAGACAATGGCTTGACTTCACGAGCTCCATTGAAAGAGAAACATCTGCAAGACAAGTGTGGGGGAAAATTCAGATAGCTAAGAGGGGCAGAACCCGGCCTGCGGCTCACTAAGACCCAAAGGGTAAGGGTGAGGAACTAATCCACAAGTGTAGTGGTGCAGCAGCATCCTCCTCCCTCCCTGCAGAAGTAAGCAGGGAACAGCTCCTGCGACATAATCACAGAATTGTAGGCATTGTAGGAATTCATAGGCATTGTATGTACTAGCTCTATCTATAAAGCCAACAAACTTTGTAAAATCTCTTTATGTATGTACCTTTACCTAAATAAAAATTATTATTATTATTATTATTATTATTATAGAAGAATTAGGGATAACAAGAGCACAGTCTAGTGATGATGAGTATGGGCAACCAATCACAGCCCAGGAAATATGAGGCGCTATGAAAAAGGGTAAAAGTACAGCACCTGGTGAAGATGGCGTCACCTACGACATACTCAATACAATGTGTGACGTGTCTGGGAATCCCCTACTCCACCTGTTTAACAAATCATTCCTAAGTGGAGTGTTGCCCACACAATGGAAACACACAATAATTGTCCCCATACCGAAGCCTAATGACCCTGGTAATTACAGACCTATCAGTCTTATGTCATGCACTTGCAAGATGCTTGAAAGGATCGTCCTAAACAGACTGTTGCACAACATACACAGGCTAAGGGAGAGGGGTCAATGGATTTGTTAAAGGACGGATCACAGCAAATTGTAGTTAATTACTTGGCTAATGACACAGCTAAGTACTCTGTATTTGTTGATATCAAAGGAGCTATCGATAAAGCGCAGGGGATTGCGATCCTGGACGAGCTTGCCTGCATGGGTGTCAAGGGGAGACTCATGAAATGGGTTGAAGACTACCTCCCAGGGAGGAAAGCCAAGGTCTGCTTCAATAGAGCAGTCTCAAGAACAATGAATATGGAACTCGGGACCCCCCAAGGAGGAGTCTTAAGCCTCATACTATTCAACATACTTGTGAACTCCATTGCAAATACTGAATTTCCGGAAGGAACACAACAAATGGAATATGCAGATGATGTGCTAATACAAGCTCCCACCTTGGGAAAAATTAAACAGTCCACTGAACTCCTTGGAAAGAAATGTGTTGAACTCGGTTTCACTCTCTCCACAAACAAGACGAAAGCATACTCCTATCACAAGCTGAGAGAAAATGAAGAACTGCAAATTAATACTGTAACTCTTGAATGGGTTGACCACTACAGGTACCTTGGCATTACTGTCGGCTCTCACAAGGGGAAGAAAGAGGAGCTCAACCAACTCATAAGAACATGTAAACATCAACTCAGGGCACCGAAAGCTATGACCTGGAATATGCATGGGGCCTCTATTGCCGTGCTTAAAATGTTGAACACAGCCTATGTGCGCTCCGTCATAGACTTTGCTACGCCAGTCTTGTGCACTTACTCCCAAAGCAATATGAAAAGACTTAAAGCATACAAAATGAACCCATGACAATCATTCTTGGGAGTCCCAATAACTGCCAAAAGATCTAATCTACGAGAGGAGTTGTTCCTCCCCAGTGTTAAAAGCGGAATTACAGAACTGAATGCGAAACTTGCAATTAAGATAGCCAGAGATCCTCATTGCAAGGATATTGCAAAGAAAAAGCTGAGTTCTGCGCTACTTACAAGAGGATACAGGAGAAGCAAAAAATGGCATCACAGATTAGTCTGCTACATCGAAGAACTTCACCTGCTGGTGCAGATGCAAGCCCGTGAGCACCTGCCTGTAGAGAGGTTACCTCCCTGGGAGGATGACCCATGCAGGCTTATCATCAATGAGATGACAACGAAAAAGTCCAACATGATACCACAAGAAATGACGCACAGGTATCTTGAGGAAATTTATAAAGAAGCCGGAAATGAATTAGATCAAATATATACTGATGGGTCATCTAATCCTGTCAATGGCAGGGCAGGTGTAGCATACTCTGTAATTAGGAATAGTGCCTTTCAACACGAAAATGAAGAAAAAGCACGTTTTGAGAACTATGCCTCTTCAACGCAAGCAGTTCCTTAAATATCCTTAATAATTCCTTAACTGCCATTGTTATGGCATTAACATTCCTTGAACGAAACACTTATGGTTCACTGATCTGCACTGATTCACAAGAAGCACTACAAAGCCTCAGTAAAACTTGAGCAGAAAATCTTGCGTTGGTTGCTGAAATCAAGAGAGTTGTGAGAGTACTAACCAATCAGGGAAGAGTCGTCAAATTCCTGTGGATCCCCTCCCATGTTGGAATCTGTGGAAATGAAAGAGCAGATGTGCTGGCTGCTGAAGGAGACCATATTGAATATTTCATACCCAAGACTCTTCTACAAATTAGAGTTATTATCAGGCAATATCATCGAGACAAGGTAACTGAAGAAAGGAGGACAACAGCACAAATCAGGGAATCTATATGCTGGTACAATATGGTTGCTGCTGGCAATCCCAATCAATATGGACGAAGAGGAGGTGGCCACGGAAGAGAATCAGTAATAGCAAGAATCCGTCTGGGATATTAATATCCATGGAAATTCGGACTGGAAACAACAGTTGAGCAGTGGAGTTGCAGAATCTGCGGCGAGAGTGATGGACACCACTTGACTACTACCTGAGAGAATGTGAACATCTAAGAGTCATTAGAAATATGTGTAGATTAATAAATCCCACATTGTTTGAGTTAGGCAAACACTATTTGTCAAATATAGATACTGTTCTTAAAAGATTCCCCCCAATTTGCACCCGCAAGATAAGTGACAGGATGAACAACCCAGCGGGTTGTTCATCCTGTCACTTATCTTCTATTGGATTTCCTGTAGAAATAGGGGTTTCTTCCTATTGGAGGGTGTTGTACATGGTGCTATTGTGGTGTATCTACTGACAGGATGAGTGACGCTGCCCAATAACTCACTCCACAAGCAACAGTAAATACTTATCTCAAAACTCACACACAAAGTAATACATGTGATGAAAGTTGCGAAGAATATTCTTGTCCTAGAGATCCAATATATGATGAAGGAGAGCACATCCTTAGAGCACGTCAATTACCATGAGTAACAAACTGTCCCATTAAACCACCAATATAGTTATCTAGTTATCTTTCCATGAGAACATGAAGGGCACCGTGGTCTTTGATGGCCTAACATCAACGTCTTTGACATCTGAAGTGGAGTAAAGCAGGGCTGTGTCCTGGCTCCAACCCTATTCGGGATTTTCTTCACAGTTATGCTGCAGCACACCTACGGATCTGTCACGGAAGGCCTCTACCTCCGGACCAGGTCTGATGGAAAGCTCTTTAACCTCGCCAGGCTGAGAGCCAAGACGAAGGTTTGGCTGAGGTGTCTGCATGACTTCCTTTTTGCCGACAATGCAGCAGTCACTGCCCACTCAGCCGAAGACCTCCAACGGCTCATGACCCGCTTCAGCGAGGCCTGTCAGGCTTTCGGACTCACCATCAGCCTGAAGAAAACACAGGTCATGGGACGAGGAGTGGACTCCCCACCTGATATCGGCATCACCGATTCCAAACTGGAAATCGTTCACGACTTCATGTACCTGGGCTCCATAATCTCTGACTCCCTCTCTCTTGATACGGAGCTAAACAAACGCATCGGTAAGGCATCTACTACCATGTCCAGACTGACAAAGAGAGTGTGGGTCAACAATAGGCTGACTGAGTATACAAAGATTCAGGTTTACAGAGCCTGTGTCCTGAGCACTCTCCTTTATGGCAGTGAGTCTTGAACACTCACCGCCTGTCAGGAAAGACAGCTGAATGCCTACCACATGCGCTGCCTTCGATATATCTTGGACATCACCTGGCAGGACAAGGTGATAAGCAACAACGTCCTGGGGAGAGCTAGAATCACCAGCATGTACGCAATGCTGAAACAGAGACGAATGCGCTAGCTCAGGCACCTTATGCGAATGGGCGACGGCAGGATTTCTAAGGATCTCCTGTATGGAGAGCTGACACAGGGAAATCATCCAACAGACAAGCCCCAGCTACGGTACAAAGACGTATGCAAGAGGGACCAGAAGGCCATGGACGTCGATCTTGCTACGTGGGAAACAATGGCCGCAGATCGTTCAGCCTGGAGGCAGTCTGTTCAAAGAGGTCTCTCCAAGTTCGAGGAGTCACTTGCCAAGGAATCGGAGGCAAAGAGACAGAGAAGGAAAGCCGGTAGCCAGGAAGACAGACCAGAATCGGACTTCGTTTATGCTCAGTGTGGGATGGACTGCCATTCTCAGATTGGCCTCATCAGTCACACCAGACGTTGTACCGGATTGACAACCAGGGCACAACTCCATAGTCTCCCGAGACTGAAGAATGCCTATTACCTACTACTATAGTTATCTAGATATTTGTGATGGTTTGAAACCATATTACAGTCACAGTAATAGTCTACTTGTAAATCTGCAAGTGAACCTTTGTTTTAAATAGTGTGTGTTCTCAAGTTAAACTTTAGTGCATCGTTAGTTTAAAAATATAAAGTATATGCTGAACACGTTTTCTTTGAAACTGTTTGAAGAATTTTGTTTTCTGTAAACAAAACTAAAATGTTCCAGAATCCATATTTCACGTTTTAGACAATATTACATTGTGTTAATACACACAGTAAATCACACTAATATTATATTTATCAATGAGAAAATCTACTGATTTCAGTAGAAATTCGGTTGTATGACTTTTACTAAATCCAGTTGTATGACTTTTACCAAATCCAGTTGTATGACTTTTACCAAATCCGGTTGTATGACTTTTACCCAATCCGGTTGTATAACTTTTACCAAATCCGGTTGTATGACTTTTGCCCAATCCAGTTGTATGACTGTACCACCATATTTATGGAGTATGCGAGACTGGCAATGCCAAGGTCACGGGTTCATGTCGCCTCACAGCCCCTGTGGATTTACACATCATATTAACGTAACCAAACTTAATGAAACCTAACCTAACCATGTATAGAGAATAGATAATAGCACTAATTAACGTAGTCCTTGTGAATCCATTACTGTGGGCGGATTTCCTCCCCGAGGTCAGGTTGGATGAAGAAGCCATTTGGTGTGCTCATCACATCACAGTGGTGCAAGCCATTCCATTCAGTTGCTCTTGGCTCAGAGTAGAGGGTATTGCGGGTTCTCTTGTCCCACAGCCAGGTTGGGTGAGTTGATTCTTTACTTCTATTGGAATAGCCAGTGTAGTGAAGACAGCTCGGAGGTGTGATGAGCCAACGTCCCCCCCCCCCCCCCCCCCCCCGAGGCTTGCACCTAACTCGACCAGCAGACAGGTCGGTTACGGCAGTTCCCAGTGATGAATTTAAGTCATGAAGTGCGAAGAGTTCGTCAAATTGCGTGTGTATGAGATAGTTGTTGAGGTCTGCCACAATAATATAGTGCTGAGAGTTATGTTGTAGTAATAAGGAGTCAAGATTGTCTATCAGGAAGTTGATTGGGTAAGCATCCTGCCACTTGAGGTCTGCATATTGCACACTTTAGAATGAAGTTGCAGGTATTTTTGCATTGTTTAAAGACTTTGATTTCCATTTAAACAAAGGTGAAAACATCAGTAGGTTGGAAGCGTACTGATTTACTAAAGCAAACTGAAATCCCTCCTCAGCCCAGCACGTCACGACGCCTCTACGACGCCTCCACGATGTCTGGCCGGCCATCATGGCGACGTCCACACGAGTTATGATGACCAGGAGGATGATTTTACAACACTGTGTGAGATTACTGACACAGGCAACGAAATCCCTAACGTTGGGCGGGTATTATGCTGATGAACTGACTCCTCATGTGTGTCCGTTGTTTGACGAGGCTGGTTGGTCTTTCTCCTCCAAACCCATCCATCCTCTCTTCCTTTTTCTATGGTTCTCTCTCTCTCTCTCTCTCTCTCTCTCTCTCTCAAATATGTACGGTGACTGTGTGGATTTGTGTATACTCATCTATAGCACTTGAGTTTGCAAGGTCGAGCGTTAGCTTCTAGCCACCGTGTGTCCAGCTGTGTCCCGACCTTCATTGATTGTATCATATGTACGTTTAAAGTTCATTTCATTTCTTACTGCTCTTACACTTTAGTGTGTAAGTGTTCTCTTACAGAGTTCATCTGAATCTCCGGCTTCCACCCTCGCCCACGCGCTTTACTGTTTCTCATTCTGAAAATTTGATATTATATTTTGTAATCCTCCGCTGAGCCTCGTATGTCTCAAATATGTTACCTGTTTGACCTCTCTTGGCATTGTTAAAACCAGTCTCCTTAATCTTTCTTCTAAGAAAGAATATGTGGGGACTGGATTGAACTTTGACTACACCCAGTGTTCATGACTGGACGTGTAGCAAACTGCTCGACGTTCTTCAGTTATTGTCGTGTTCTTCATCAGATGAAGACTCCAGGCTGGAGCTTCTGGCTCTACACTGGTGCTGTGACGAAGGTGTACGGTGTCCTCAACCACTCTTTACCCACGTGTTTGAAGGAAAACTTAATGCTTCTTAATTTGCATATACTTACTTTATGCATACGTTATGCATACTGATGTTCTATTGTTGTTTCATCCGCTCCTTCCTTCTCCTCCTTTGTCCACACTCACAGTTTGACTCACATTCCGGTCTTCTCTCACAACCTCCCAGTCCCATTATCTCTTACTCACTGGTTTTAATATCGGGTGTTGCATCCTGCAGAGGTCCTTCATCGTGCCGACCCGTCTCATCTAGTGGGACTCCTGTCGTTCGGTCACTCACCAATGAGTGACTGAACGTCACTCAGTGTACCTGCAGGTACACTGTTTGCAGGTACATAAACAGTGTACCTGCAAATATTGCTCTTTGCTCCAACCTACTGTACAGTACTGCTCTATGCCGATATTATTTAATTCCAGGAACTTTGAGTGTTTCCGGCCTGGAAGGTGTTTTCTGTTCCAGTTGTGGGGCCGACCAGTTGCCCCAAGTGTGGAACAGCCACAATGGTTTACTAACAGTTAAGCAAAATACCGCATACTCTTCCCTCTCTTGTCTGATACCGCAGCCCAACACCCAAAACAGAGAGTACATATAGCAACTGCCGGTCCAACGTACACAACTGTACTGTTGTACTAAAACAAAAAAGTTTCGCATTATGGGAGTACTCAAAACCACCCGCCAAAAATTGGAAAAGTAACTGTACAGCCTGACCTACCCTTCTCCTAGGAATAAGCAATTCCCCCCATCCACGCCCCCCCCCACACACACACACGCACACTAAGAGGCATGAGTTACGAGGAAAGGCTGCGTGAAATGCACCTTACGTCGTTGGAAGACAGAAGAGCTTGGGGAGACATGATCACCACATACAAAATTCTCAGGGGGGAATTGGCAGGGTAGACAAGGTTGGATTATTTAACACGGGTGGTACGCGCACAAGGGGACACAGGTGGAAGCTGAGTACCCAAATGAGCTACAGAGACATTAGAAAGAATTTTTTCAGTATCAGAGTATTTAGTAAATGGAATGCACTATGAAATAATGTGGTGGAGGCTGACTCCATACACAGTTTCAAATGTAGATATGATAGAGCTCGAGAAGCTCCGTCCAACAGTAGATTGACGGTTGAGAGGCGGAACCAAAGAGCCAAAGCTCAACCCCCCGCAAGCACAACTCGGTGAGTACACCGCAGGACTGAGCGCCGCCAAGAAGAACAGTCAACAGCGATAAACCTGAAACTAAACGACCACACGCAATTATCTTTCTGTATTATATCAAAAAAACGTTCGCCATTTATGGAATTTATTCGTCAGACTCCATAACCATTTTGGTGAGCGCTATGTATAGTGGCGGACATTTGTTTATTAATTAAAACATCCCACAACAGCCATGATTAATCAAATGAATGGCTGTACATTACTTTTTTGTGACATGTATAACTTTGCTAATTATACTTTATCGTTTGAACTGTGGATATAGGATGTTAATAATTTACTGCAAATTTGTGTAAACTAACCCAGCTGTAAATGTACAACCATTTACGACTAAAGATTTTGAATTTGAAATTTACGACTGGTTAATCTACATGTTATTTATTGATCTATATATTATATATAGCATTTAAGTATCCACGTGAAGAAATGATTGTAAACTGTGATGTTGGTCTACCTCAGTACACCAGGGAGGGTGTAGGTAGGTATATGTAGCCTGTGTTGGTCTACCTCAGTACACCAGGGAGGGTGTAGGTAGGTATATGTAGCCTGTGTTGGTCCACCTCAGTACACCAGGGTGTAGGTAGGTATATGTAGCCTGTGTTGGTCTACCTCAGTACACCAGGGTGTAGGTAGGTATATGTAGCCTGTGTTGGTCTACTTCAGTACACCAGGGTGTAGGTAGGTATATATACGACAGTTAGGTACAACTGAGGTGTAGTGATGTGTAGGTGGAGGTCAGCCAAGGTACACCTGAAGAGTCAAGGTACACCTGAAGAGTCAAGGTACACCTGAAGAGTCTGGTACACCTGAAGAGTCAAGGTACACCTGAAGAGTCTGGTACACCTGAAGAATCTGGTACACCTGAAGAGTCTGGTACACCTGAAGAGTCAAGGAACACCTGAAGAATCAGGTACACCTGAAGAGTCTGGTACACCTGAAGAGTCAAGGTACACCTGAAGAATCAAGGTACACCTGAAGAGTCTGGTACACCTGAAGAGTCAAGGTACACCTGAAGAGTCAAGGTACACCTGAAGAGTCTGGTACACCTGAAGAGTCTGGTACACCTGAAGAGTCAAGGAACACCTGAAGAATCAGGTACACCTGAAGAGTCTGGTACACCTGAAGAGTCAAGGTACACCTGAAGAGTCAAGGTACACCTGAAGAGTCTGGTACACCTGAAGAGTCAAGGTACACCTGAAGAGTCAAGGTACACCTGAAGAGTCTGGTACACCTGAAGAGTCAAGGAACACCTGAAGAGTCAAGGTACACCTGAAGAGTCAAGGTACACCTGAAGAGTCAAGGTACACCTGAAGAGTCAAGGTACACCTGAAGAGTCTGGTACACCTGAAGAGTCAAGGTACACCTGAAGAGTCAAGGTACACCTGAAGAGTCAAGGTACACCTGAAGAGTCAAGGTACACCTGAAGAGTCAAGGAACACCTGAAGAGTTAAGGTACACCTGAAGAGTCAAGGAACACCTGAAGAATCAGGTACACCTGAAGAGTCTGGTACACCTGAAGAGTCAAGGTACACCTGAAGAGTCAAGGTACACCTGAAGAGTCAAGGAACACCTGAAGAATCAGGTACACCTGAAGAGTCAAAGTACACCTGAAGAGTCTGGTACACCTGAAGAGTCAAGGTACACCTGAAGTCTGGTACACCTGAAGAGTCAAGGTACACCTGAAGAGTCAAGGTACACCTGAAGAGTCAAGGTACACCTGAAGAGTCTCGTCAAGTGGAGCAACAGAACAGTTTACTAAACATAGAGGCGTAGGTGTAAACAGGTATAAACAGATGTGACTGGTACACTAATATACAGGAGCCAGGGTTGGTTACGGACAGCCTGGTGGGTAAGGAACATTTTGTACATCTGAAGAAATGCATTCAGATACACCTATGGTTTTAAGAGAGTCTGAAGCACCTGGTTTAGTGTAGCCAGGTGTGGGGTGGCTATAGGTGGGTGTAGGAGAGTGCGGCACACCCAGTGTAACCAAATGTGGGTTTTGGTTATCCTGACACCAGGGGAGACGTGGTGCCAGGTGCTGGTGGCACCAGGCGCCACCAGGAACCCTCACCCATCCTACATGCTCCCCAACATACTTCAAATCCTTCCTCAGCTTCACACAGTAGTTAATATGAAATAACTTATATGACTTATAATTTAACTATTAATTCTAAGTCAACACTGAGTTCATCTTTATAACCAAAAATACTTATTATTGGCCAACTTTACAAGCCAGACTTTAAGATAAGTTGATGTAGCATAAGCACTCAGGGCTTGTTGGATTCTTAAGGCCCTGTCTTTGTGGAGGGAAGGGGAGGGGTGAGAGAGAGAGAGAGAGAGAGAGAGAGAGAGAGAGAGAGAGAGAGAGAGAGAGAGAGAGAGAGAGAGAGAGAGAGAGAGAGACAAAGAGAGAGAGAGAGACAAGAGAGAGAGACAAGATAGAGGTGACCATATACCCTACCCCCCAAACATCACCCCTGGCTGCCCCATACATACCCACGGGAGTATCCAGGTGGTCCCCGGGGCCGTCCTCCGCCCCAACAGTCTCTACCTTACCTGGAAAGAACAGAGAGAATGTGTTAACTATACATATCGTGGTTAGTAATACAAAGATAATATTGGTATCAGCGTCATTACTTACAATAGTGAGAAAATCATTTGAAGGGATGCTGGGATTCGAACCCTTGACTTGGGTACTCGGAAGCTGCGCACCGTGCCTCTGGACCACGACATGATATATGTTATACAGCCTGGGATTCCACTGAATACACCAGACTGGATTGTCTGGTATAATCCTGTCTGGTGAGTTGTCTTCACACAACTCATCACTAACAGTCTTCACACAACTCATCACTGACAGTCTCCACACAACTCATCACTGACAGTCTTCACACAACTCATCACTGACAGTCTTCACACAACTCATCACTGACAGTCTTCACACAACTCATCACTGACAGTCTTCACACAACTCATCACTGACAGTCTTCACACAACTCATCACTGACAGTCTTCACACAACTCATCACTGACAGTCTTCACACAACTCATCACTGACAGTCTTCACACAACTCATCACTGACAGTCTTCACACAACTCATCACTGACAGTCTTCACACAACTCATCACTAACAGTCTTCACACAACTCATCACTGACAGTCTCCACACAACTCATCACTAACAGTCTTCACACAACTCATCACTAACAGTCTTCACACAACTCATCACTAACAGTCTTCACACAACTCATCACTAACAGTCTTCACACAACTCATCACTAACAGTCTCCACACAACTCATCACTAACAGTCTTCACACAACTCATCACTAACAGTCTTCACACAACTCATCACTAACAGTCTTCACACAACTCATCACTAACAGTCTTCACACAACTCATCACTAACAGTCTTCACACAACTCATCACTAAGTAGGCGGGGCATAAAGCATTCTGGCCTCCTAAGGTCTCCCAACGTCAAGAAACTGTCGTACTAAAGTGCCCTTATCCTAACCTACCAGAGGACCCAAAACAGAAAACGGGACAGTGTGTTAATTTCGCGAGCCGCTACCATTTTATAGAACGGCAGTTTTTGGCCTTAGGCAGAGTATACGTCAAGATGCGACGCTCTGTGAGGAGGACGGGCTGGATATAGAGCTACACCCCACTCCCTCATAGACGCTGTTAGGTAAGCGCTACCACCACCACTTTCACCTTCACTACCACCACCACCACCACCACCACCACCACCACTACCACCACCACAGACATCCACCACCACCACCACCACCACCACCACCACCACTACCACCACCACTTCTATAACTTCTATATACAGCTTTGTATAAAATATACAAATTAGAAACTTCACTGTAATTTCCTTAAAATATGCAATGGAAACCTATTCATTATATAATGCTGTGCATTATTCAGTAATGCAATTCACAATATCATTTACGTTATTCGATGACAATTTAGTGTATTGTACTAGGCTCAATGTTAAGAATTTTCGTTATGTTAATATTTAAAGATAATTTGTTTATAAAACAAAGCGATCATAAGCGATCATAAACCATAATCATAAATCATAAACCTGTAGGTTTATGATTTATGTACTGTAGGTATACAGTATCTGATTAAAAAAAAAGTAAGTCAAACTTAAAAGGCTGTGATGAGTGTTGAGAGAGTGGCCGGAAATAGGTACCTGGGTGTTAGTCAGCTGTCACGGGCTGCTTCCTGGGGGTGGAGGCCTGGTCGAGGACCGGGCCGCGGGGACACTAAAAAGCCCCGAAATCATCTCAAGATAACCTCAAGAAGGGTTGGCGCCGGGTAACGCATCGACAACCAGGAAAATGTCAATCTAAACTCAAGTCAAAATTACACGGAGCCTAAGTTATTTACCGACGCCCCGGCCGGGCCACGGCGGCCAAACACTCACATCTGGTGGAGATCTGTTCCAGTGTGAAGGTGCACATTTCCAGAGTGTGAGGAGGCGGCAGAGCGTGAGGAGGTGTGTTTACCGCCACGCTGAACTAACAGACTGGAAGCTGGAGACCTAAAGCTTTCCAGTACTGCATTCCGGGCTGGCTAAATCTAGGAGAGCGGCAGCATTTTCCAGCGTTACGCTCCTGGAAGACCATTATGAAGACTTGAAGCTTCTGAAGTCTGTGTCCTTTTAAAGGAAAATCTTTGTACTGAAAATTTGCAGTATTGCACTTATTGACAGTTTTCATATTGTTGACAGTTGGCATATTGACTGACAGGTGACGGTATTCCAGGGGTGTCGTTCCTTAGCAGATTCCTCACAAAGCATTACTTATTGAAGAAAGGCAGCAAGCCTTGTTAGCATTACTGGAAGGTCACAGGACAATAAAGAATTCGCCCTAAACAATTTACTAATATCCAGGACATAACTGGAAATACCTGGAATGGGTTCTGGGAGTTCTACTTTCCAAGCCCGGCCTGGGGCCAGGCCCACTTTATGATGGCTTGATCTAGAAGGTTGTTGCTGGAAGCGGCCAGCAAAGCCCACATATCTGCTACAACCAGCTTGGTTCGGCACTTCCTGCTAGAACTCATCTATTTTTGTTATCACTTTCACTTCCGTTCCTGCAATATTGCTCATATGTGTTGGGAGGATATTGAAGAGCCGTGGCCCTCTGCTGTTACAGTACCTCGTCAATCACATGCCCAAACAGCTTAAACTCGGATGGGAAACTGGTGCCCGTGGAAGCCAAAACTGGCAGCAGTCACCAGTCAGACGGGCACGTCCACCTTTAAATAATTCACCAGTCATTCCCAAACACTATCGCCACCAACGACCACTTCCAAAGCCCACCAATTTCAACTGAAGATTTCTCTTTCTGGATATTGTTGGAGCGGGATATACACTGAGGGAATCATACTCTTATACAAGATCTTATACAAGAGTGTTTTCCTTGCGCCCGGCAACTCTCTCTCCACATTAATACTCACCAATACTTTTCTCTCAACTCAATATATGCTTACTTAGATTTTACGGAAATATTTCCAATATTTGAAGCAAAATGTGAAAGCTCATACTGCAGCATCCTTGACCTTAAGATGAACATGTACATGTATTCTGATCTTCTCGATCACACCAATACCAGACTCTTTATACGTGATCAAGTGCTCTGTAGGACCCGACCCCAAGCAACACTGAGAGTCAAGTCTAGGCCCAAGCAACACTGAGAGTCGAGTCTAGGCCCAAGCAACACTGAGAGTCGAGTCTAGGCCCAAGCAACACTGAGAGTCGAGTCTAGGCCCAAGCAACACTGAGAGTCGAGTCTAGGCCCAAGCAACACTGAGAGTCGAGTCTAGGCCCAAGCAACACTGAGAGTCAAGTCTAGGCCCAAGCAACACTGAGAGTCAAGTCTAGGCCCAAGCAACACTGAGAGTCAAGTCTAGGGCCAAGCAACACTGAGAGTCAAGTCTAGGCCCAAGCAACACTGAGAGTCAAGTCTAGGGCCAAGCAACACCAACTTCCTGGTGTTGAAGAACGGGAGACATCTCCCGTCACGCAGGGTGCAGTCGCACCTCCACAGATCTCCAGCATCAGCTCTTGATACTGGAGATGAGTGGACACGCTTGGGATTCGTAGTCCTAAGGGCCCGGATTTGATTCCCAGCTGAGGCAGAAATGAATTAGCAGAGTTTCTTTCCCACTGATGTGCCTGTTCACCTAGCAGTAAATAGGTACCTGGGAATCAGACAGCTGCTACGGGCTGCTGCTTCCTGAGGATGTTTGTGCGTGTGAGTTACAGAGTAATATATTTAGTTGACATAATAGAGAAAATTAGATTGGTAAGAAAGGCGGGGTCCAAGAGCTAATAGCTCGATTCTACAGGCACCAATAGTAAATATATATATATGTTAAATACACACACAAATCCCCAGGAAGCATCCCGTGGTAGAATGGCCTTAATAACCAAATATAAAATGGCCTTAATAACCAGATATAACAGCCCCGCTCCTGTGCCAGGTAAGTCCACTACGGGCTCACCATAGCCCGTGCTACTTGGAACGTTTTGTTCCCAGTAGCTGAATCTTAAACAACAACAACAGCCTTAATAACAGCAACTTAGCAAAAGTTCAAGGGTGGGAAAATCTGCTTCACAAACTTAATAGTTCAATGACCGTAAAGCCGAGAACGGGAAGATAGGGAGGAGCGGGAGGATTATAAATATTGTTGTACGTAAGATTAGAACACAAAACGGAAAACCAAGCAGGGTTGAGAGAGAAGGAGCTCCTGTGGGTACAGCAGCACTTCTGCAACAGCAGACAACAGACAACTGCTTCTGCAACAGAGTGCCAGCGAGATGAGAGACCTCACAGTGGCGGTATGTTAGTAATGGCGGTCCAACAGCGTGAGTACTGGCGCCAATACTATTAGTAATATATGTGAAAAGCTTAGTTGATGGGATAACTTTCTTCCTCTAAATGTTCGCTGAGGCAAAAATTACGGGGATAGAGTTTAACTTGAGTTCAACTCAAGGAAGGCCAGAGTTATGAAGCTGGGAATAGGAGCGGACTCGAGGCATCATATCGGAGAGGAAATCCTCCTGGAATCTAGGACAGAAAAAGACTTGGGAGTTGATATTACACTGGAACCTGTCACCTGTCGCCACTTGAGACCATTACCCTCACCTACACACGGAAGGTTGACCACCTTATGAAGCGTCTTTAAGAATCTGACCGAGGAGTCCATACATCGTCACACAGAAAAAGAAGCTGGTGACTATACAGATGTGTGTCACCAGTCTAGTCCCAGAGCTGAGAGATATGAGCTACAAGGAAAGACTAAAACAGTTAAGCCTCACGTTACTGGAAGAGAGAATAAACAGAGAAGACATGATCACCACATACAAAATTATCCAGGGAAAAAACCAGGCAGACAAGGGCAGACTATTGACCATGGTAGTACACGAGCAATTAAAGGTTCACAGGTAGGAACTAAATATTCAAGTGAGCCTCAGACATATTATAAAGTAACATAATTCAGTGCCCGGATAGTGAATAAAGGACTATGCTAGAAAGTGAAGTGGTAGAGGTGAACTCCGTGCACAGGTGACGTGTGGATATGACGGAGCACAATAGGCTCTCAAACCTGTGAACCAGACGATTAAAGGTCAAGAGGTGAGGCCTAAGATTTGTATAGCTTATCCTCTGTAAGTACAACTAGGTGAGTCCAACTCCAATCATCCAGTACAATCATCCATTACCACCACCCATCAGAACCACCATCACCACCCATCAGAACCACCACCACCACCCATCAGAACCACCATCACCACCACCCATCAGAACCACCACCACCACCCATCAGAACCACCACCACCACCCATCAGAACCACCACCACCACCCATCAGAACCACCATCACCACCACCCATCAGAACCACCACCACCACCCATCAGAACCACCACCACCACCCATCAGAACCACCACCACCACCCATCAGAACCACCACCACCACCCATCAGAACCACCACCACCACCCATCAGAACCACCACCACCACCCATCAGAACCACCATCACCCCCACCACCTCCACCGCCAACAACAACAACAACAACAACAACCAACAACAACCAGCACCACCACTAGCACCACCAACACCAACCACCACCACCAACCACCACCAACACCAACCACCACCACCAACCACCAACAACCACCACCAACAACCACCACCACCACCACCAACAACAACCACCACCAACAACCACCACCAACAACCACCACCACCACCACCACCACCACCACCACCACCACCACCACCACCACCAACAACCACCACCAACAACCACCACCACCACCACCACCACCACCACCACCAACCACCACCACCGCCACCACCACCACCACCACCACCACCACCACCACCAACAACAACCACCACCAACAACCACCACCACCACCACCACCACCACCACCACCACCACCACCACCACCACCACCAACCACCACCAACAACCACCACCACCACCACCACCACCACCACCACCACCACCACCACCAACCACCACCAACAACCACCACCACCACCACCACCAACCACCACCAACAACCACCACCAACAACCACCACCAACAACCACCAACACCACCACCACCACCACCACCACCACCACCAACCACCACCAACAACCACCACCACCACCACCACCACCACCACCACCACCACCAACCACCACCAACAACCACCACCACCACCACCACCACCACCACCAACAACCACCACCAACAACCACCACCACCACCACCACCAACAACCACCACCACCACCACCACCACCACCACCACCACCACCAACCACCACCACCGCCACCAACCACCAACAACCACCACCACCACCACCAACCACCACCAACCACCAACAACAACAACCACCACCAACAACCACCACCACCACCACCAACCACCACCACCGCCACCAACCACCAACAACCACCACCACCAACCACCAACAACAACAACCACCAACAACAACCACCACCACCACCAACAACCATCACCACCACCACCAACAACAACCACCACCAACAACCACCACCACCACCACCAACAACCACCACACCACCACCACCAACAACAACAACCACCACCAACAACAACAACCACCACCAACAACCACCAACCACCACCAACCACCACCAACAACCACCACCACCACCAACCACCACCAACCACCAACAACCACCACCAACAACCACCACCACCACCAACCACCACCACCACCAACCACCAACACCAACCACCAACAACCACCACCAACCACCACCAACAACCACCACCACCAACCACCAACAACCACCACCAACAACCACCACCAACCACCACCAACCACCAACAACCACCACCAACCACCACCAACAACCACCACCAACCACCACCAACCACCAACAACCACCACCAACAACCACCAACCACCAACAACCACCACCAACCACCAACAACCACCACCAACAACCACCAACAACAACCACCACCACCATCAACAACCACCACCAACAACCACCACCACCACCACCACCAACAACAACCACCACCACCACCAACAACAACCACCAACAACCACCAACACTACCACCACCAACAACAACCACCACCACCACCAACAACAACCACCACCAACAACCACCAACCACCACCAACCACCAACAACCACCAACAACAACCACCACCACCACCAACAACAACCACCACCAACCACCAACAACCACCACCAACAACCACCAACAACCACCACCACCACCACCAACAACCACCAACCACCAACAACCACCACCAACAACCACCACCACCACCACCACCACCAACAACAACCACCAGACCCTGCAGGTCGGGATCTCTCTGGCTTAGATAATATAATTAATCGTAGGTAATTGAGTTTAGTTTACAGACACCGGGTGGGGGTGGGGGGGGGGACGAGGGATAGGCAGGGGGAAGGACGGATAGGGGAAGGAGGAGGAAAGGGAGGAGGGCTAGGAGGATGGGTTGTGTGGGAGCGGTAGGGGGGGGGGAGGGACTCAACCTTACCACTCTAGGAGGTGAAGAATCACCCCCCCCCCCTCCCATGGTAAACACCAGCTTGATACAATTACCTGTACAGTGGTCCCCCTCCCACAGTAAACACCAGTCCAACACAACCACCCATACAATGGTCCCCCTCCCACAGTAAACACCAGTCCAACACAACCCACCCGTACAATGGTCCCCTCCCACAGTAAACACCAGTCCAACACAACCCCCCCCGTACAATGGTCCCCTCCCACAGTAAACACCAGTCCAACACAACCCCCCATACAATGGTCCACCTCCCACATTAAACACCAGTCCAACACAACCACCCATACAATGGTCCCCCTCCCACAGTAAACACCAGTCCAACACAACCCCACGTACAATGGTCCCCTCCCACAGTAAACACCAGTCCAACACAACCCCCCGTACAATGGTCCCCCTCCCACAGTAAACACCAGTCCAACACAACCCCCCGTACAATGGTCCCCCTCCCACAGTAAACACCAGTCCAACACAACCACCCGTACAATGGTCCCCTCCCACAGTAAACACCAGTCCAACACAACCCCCCGTACAATGGTCCCCTCCCACAGTAAACACCAGTCCAACACAACCCCCCGTACAATGGTCCCCTCCCACAGTAAACACCAGTCCAACACAACCCCCCGTACAATGGTCCCCCTCCCACAGTAAACACCAGTCCAACACAACCACCCGTACAATGGTCCCCTCCCACAGTAAACACCAGTCCAACACAACCCCCCATACAATGGTCCCCCTCCCACAGTAAACACCAGTCCAACACAACCCCCCATACAATGGTCCCCCTCCCACAGTAAACACCAGTCCAACACAACCACCCATACAATGGTCCCCTCCCACAGTAAACACCAGTCCAACACAACCCCCCATACAATGGTCCCCCTCCCACAGTAAACACCAGTCCAACACAACCCCCCGTACAATGGTCCCCTCCCACAGTAAACACCAGTCCAACACAACCCCCCCGTACAATGGTCCCCTCCCACAGTAAACACCAGTCCAACACAACCCCCCCCCCCCGTACAATGGTCCCCTCCCACAGTAAACAGCAAGAATTCCGTGGCGATTTGGGATGGAAACGACAGTTGAGCAGCGGAGTTGCTGAGTCTGTGGAAATAAGTGTAGAAATAAGATTAGAAATATGTGTAGAATAATAAACCCCACATTGTTTGAGTTAGGAAATACTATCTGTCAAATATAAATATTGTTCTCAGATTTCCCCATTTTACACCCGCAAAATAACGTAAGTTTTTAAGGGTTGACAAATATTAATCTTCTTGTTTGATAAACTGTTCACAGTTAAACTGACAGTTAAGCAAGTCCCAGCTGTGTCTGGGTAGAAGTGACAGGATGAACAACCCAGCGGGTTTTCTTCCTATTGGGGAGTGTTGTACATGCTGCTATGGGGGTGTGTCCACTCACAGGATGAGTGGCGCTGCCCAATACTATCACTATGGCGGTGTGTCCACTCACAGGATGAGTGGCGCTGCCCAATACTGTCACTATGGCGGTGTGTCCACTCACAGGATGAGTGGCGCTGCCGAATACTGTCACTATGGCGGTGTGTTCACTCACAGGATGAGTGGCGCTGCCCAATACTGTCACTATGGCGGTGTGTTCACTCTCAGGATGAGTGACACTGCCCAATACTGTCACTATGGTGGTGTATTCACTCACAGGATGAGTGACACTGCCCAATACTGTCACTATGGCGGTGTGTTCACTCACAGGATGAGTGACACTGCCCAATAAACTCTCCCACTGGAAGCATAAATATAAACCAGCCCAACACAATTACCCGTACCATAGCCCCCCCGCCCCCCCCCTCCCACAGTAAACACCAACCTGAGACAATTATCCCTTAATGACTGAATCCCCCAGACATTGACCTGAGTCCAGATATTTATACCACAAGAGGTATAACTACAGCCTCCCTCCTCTTGCAGGTAATTATGGTCTACAGGCCGGCCCTTGGGACCACTTGGCCAGTGTGAAGGTTATGGAGGGGGGGGCGAGTTGGTAGTGCTGGTAGAGTAATAGTGGTGGTTGGTGGTCGTGGTAGTGCTGAGTTGTGGTGGTTGGTGGTTGTGGTAGTGCTGAGTTGTGGTGGTTGGTGGTTGTGGTAGTGCTGAGTTGTGGTGGTTGGTGGTTGTGGTAGTGCTGAGTTGTGTTGGTTGGTGGTTGTGGTAGTGCTGAGTTGTGGTGGTTGGTGATTGTGGGTGTAGTGGTGACGCGAGTGGTGGTGATAGTGGTGGTGTCGTGGTGTGCGTGATGGCGTGGTTGTGGTTGCTGTTGGAGTTGCCTAATATACCTCACATTGTCGAGGTTGCTTTCAGATGGTTCCGAAGATCAATGCCCCCGCGGCCCGGTCTCTGACGTTTTGGTTGGCTAGACTGTTGGACGCATATCTTGTGGTTTCCATCCGGTGATTTCGCTCATCAATGTTCCCGCGGCCCGGTCCCCGACCAGGTCTCCTGGTTGGAGATCTGGTCAACCAGGCTATTGGACGCAGCTACTTGCAACCTGACGTACGAATCACAGCCTAGTTGATCAGGTATCCCTTGGAGGTGCTTATCCAGTTCTCTCTTGAACACTGTGAGGGGTCGGCCAGTTATGCCCCTTATGTGTAGTGGAAGCGTGTTGAACAGTCTCGGGCCTCTGATGTTGATAGAGTTCTCTCTCAGAGTACCTGTTGCACCTCCGCTTTTCAACGGGTATTCTGCACATCCTGCCATGTCTTCTGGTCTCATGTGATGTTATTTCTGTGTGCAGGTTTGGGACCAGCCCCTCTAATATTTTCCACGTGTAAATTATTATGTATCTCTCCCGCCTGCGCTCAAGAAAATACAGATTTAAACATTGTTCTCGGTCCTAATAATTTATATATTTTATTGAGTTGATTCTAGCAGAAAAATGTTATTCAGTCCTATATCCTGCTGACCAGGATCTCTGCACGCTCTCCAGGTCAGCAATTTCTTCAGCTTTGAATGGGGTTGTCATTGTGCAGCAGTACTACACTCTAGAGAGCACTAGCGTCTTGAAAGGTATCATCATCGGTATAGCATCTCTGGTGTGAAAAGTTCTTGTTATCCAACCTGTCATTTTTCTTGCAGTTGTGACGGCTACTTTATTGTGTTCTTTCTACTTTATTGTGTTCTATACAGGTAAATTCTTCCGACATGATTACTCACTGATCCTTAATATTGCTTTTTCGTTCTATTATGTGATTTGACTGCATTTTGTACGTGGTTTCCCTTTTTATATTTCCATATTTTCCATAGTGCACGAGCTGGAACTTTTATCTTCCTTAAATACTATAATATTGTCAGCGGGCCGTTGACAGATGTGAGTATTAGTGTATATAGAGGCGGTGCTGACGAACGTTAGGCAAGAATGACTTATGTTATAGTGAATACAATAATAGCTGTAAAACTAATAATTATTGAAGATAATAATAATTATAATAAAAGTTTTTGATATCAAACTTATAACATCAAATCAATAATAATACGAAAAGTTATAACCATTTATGAATAAATGGTCATAAGACTAATTTTAGAATATACTTACACCCCCTTGATCAAGGCACTCCGCTCTGCTGCAAACCTCACCCCCCTTCCCCCCCCCCCCCTCCCCGGCCGACGGAGTAACAAGTGAACGGATCCACAGAGTAAGAGATCCTTAAAATGATGTCAATGACCACCAGACCCAGGTAGCTAGCAAGATATATAACAACTATACTTCATGATGCACCTCTACGTCCCGGACCGGGAGCACCCACCTTAAGTCAACACAGCCAGAGACTCGGGATCCAAGAGCCGCCACACACAACCACAAGACTCACTCTCCAGCCAAAAGTGATCAGGTACACCCACAACCAGGTCTTCCAGAGACCTTAAATCCTGAGTAACCTCCCTCAACACCCAGAGGATTCGGCCCTTCCACACCCATTCTACACCTAATAAAAACAAAAATAATAATATATAGATATTTATATATTTATTAAACAAAATAAAAAACTTTTTTTAGGAAAGAGTGCAGAACATGTGATGTTGTTAAGAAGCACCATAGAGCCACCGTCACGGGCTCCAGGCCACCCAGACTGTAGCTAGGGCGGCCGGCCACACTAGCCAACGTGCTCACAACTCTACACTGCACATAAATACAACAAAACATCCACACCCAATGCCATCACAAGGTGGACAGGCCACCCACTGTTCTCCCCACTCATCCTCCACCCACATCCTATTTCCTGAATCTCTGATCTCCATCCTCCCTCTCTCCCCCCCCCCCCATCCTTACCAAGCCCTTTGGTCATCAAAGCGAAGCGTCGGTCAGTTGTCCAGCTGAGCCGGCCACGTGATTGGCTAAACACAAAGCTGAACAATGTTACGTTCCCTCTGATTGGTTAAAGGAAAAGTAGTATAGTGTCTTCTGTCGAGCCGCAGGTGAACCGCATCAAACTCCCTAAGAACTTGGCATGAACACCTTCCTGAGCTTGGTGTCGGGGATGTTCTTACAGTTACTGTGATCCAGGTATCAAGGTATCCAGGTATCAACCAGGCATCAACCAGATCCTTTGTGACATGTTTAGGACGCTTAGTGACTCTAGATCTGGACAACCAGCCGGGAGGTCTCTCTCTCTCTCTCTCTCTCTCTCTCTCTCTCTCTCTCTCTCTCTCTCTCTCTCTCTCTCTCTCTCTCTCTCTCTCTCTCATCACCATCTGGACCAGTTCCGCTTGTAACACCCACCAAAACCGCACATAATTCTTGGGTTCCGACGCCTCACCATTAGTTGTGTCTGAGTCATCCTCAACGCCTTCCACTTTAACTTGACTCACTATTTGTGTTCTCAAGGTGAACACCATCACCGATACATAATCATAGTTTTCTTCGGTCTAATACACACATTCTGCTGTGTTACAGAGCATAAAGGTAACTTTAATTTAAACTCATTTTTGTAAGGTAAATAATAATAATAATAATCTTATACTAGATTATTAGGTAATAGTGGATTAATGGATTAATTAGGATTAATAGGAGTGGATTAATTAGGTAATAAATGGATTAATGTTATTATTATTTCACACATAAATCATAATTACGTGATATATCAAATGAACAACTCAACAAGGGTCGTGACGAGGGTTCGAGCCCTCGTCAAGACCCTTGTGGATTTGTTCATTTGATATATCAAGTTATTGAGAGTTCTGTGTATTGAAGTAATACACACAGAAATCACGTGATGTGACGACTTATACTGAATTTTGTAACTAGTTCATCAAGATTGTAACTTGCTTAGCTAAATGAATTGTGGGGTTCAGTCCCTGAGCCCATTATGTGCCTCTGTAACCCTTTCCACTACCGCCCACAAGATGGGTATGGGGTGGATAATAAATGATACCCATACCCACAAGATGGGTATGGGGTGCATAATAAATGATACCCATACCCACAAGATGGGTATGGGGTGCATAATAAATGATACCCATACCCACAAGATGGGTATGGGGTGCATAATAAATGATACCCATACCCACAAGATGGGTATGGGGTGCATAATAAATGATACCCATACCCACAAGATGGGTATGGGGTGGATAATAAATGATACCCATACCCACAAGATGGGTATGGGGTGCATAATAAATGATACCCATACCCACAAGATGGGTATGGGGTGCATAATAAATGAACTAAACTAACTAACACAACGTGACGTTTGACGTTCGTGAACACGCGACACTCTGGCACTTCTATCTAGAAATGTCAGAGGTAGAACTATTTGGTTGAAATGACGGGGGGGGGGTGTATGGAGTGGGGGGGGGGGGAAGTGTGTGAAACCCCCGGTCAGGCTTCAGCGGAAGCCTCGGGACCCTCGTGGGGGGCAGCAGCACTCCAGGTTGCAATTCCTTTTACCATGTCGTGGTAAAAAGAGCGCGTCTGTTAACACCTACTGCGTAGGTTCGAACCCTCATCAAGACCCTTGTGGATTTGTTCATTATTATTATTATCATCATCGTCATCATGTATGTTCTACTTCACATAAACAGTCGAATACAATCGAAAATTATAACGAAATATGATGCAAGAAATTTAATGAAATAGCTGAGGTTGTCTAGCTTGGGACAGTTGTAGCGTCACGCTCATGCTCCCAGCTGTGTTGGGACAGTTGTAGCGTCACGTTCATGCTCCCAGCTGTGTTGGGACAGTTGTAGCGTCACGCTCATGCTCCCAGCTGTGTTGGGACAGTTGTAGCGTCACGTTCATGCTCCCAGCTGTGTTGGGACAGTTGTAGCGTCACGTTCATGCTCCCAGCTGTGTTGGGACAGTTGTAGCGTCACGTTCATGCTCCCAGCTGTGTTGGGACAGTTGTAGCGTCACGTTCATGCTCCCAGCTGTGTTGGGACAGTTGTAGCGTCACGTTCATGCTCCCAGCTGTGTTGGGACAGTTGTAGCGTCACGCTCATGCTCCCAGCTGTGTTGGGACCGTTGTAGCGTCACGCTCATGCTCCCAGCTGTGTTGGGACAGTTGTAGCGTCACGCTCATGCTCCCAGCTGTGTTGGGACCGTTGTAGCGTCACGCTCATGCTCCCAGCTGTGTTGGGACAGTTGTTTTTGTGGAATAGGGAATGGGAATTTGGGGAGAAGAGGAAGACGAGAATGGTGAGGAAGAGAAGGTGTTTTGAGGAAGTTATTCCAACAGACTTGTTGTAGCCCTTAACATTCTTCTACCTTAAGCTTCAGACAGCCCAGAGTAACCTTAAAGTTAGGAATATCTTTGTTATGCATTTGTTGTCCAATTTTTAGTTTCAGCAAATTTCTGGGATAGCCTACCGGATATCTTAGAAATTTGTCAGTTAGTCAATTAGTGTCGTTACATCCTACTTGATTTGGCGCCGACCAGTTACGCTCGCCTCTGGAGTTCTCGGTTGTCGGCAGGTGAACTCATTGGTCAATGTTTGTATCCAGCACCCAATCACGTCATGACTTGGGGGAAGGGGGGGGGGGTGTCACGTGAATCCTGGTTGGGGAGGTTGGAGACCTCCCATTTGGAGCTGTCGGGGATTGGATTAAGGGTCTGACGACTTCCAATTCTTTTGAACAGTCAGTGTGGTCTAGTGGGTTACGTACTGGATACGCTACGGTACATGCAGCCCTGGCTGTCTGGGTTTGAATCCTTCAACGGTGAGAAGTTTTTGGTTGCATATTGACTTGGGAACCAATTAAGCTTCTTCGCATATATATATAAATATATATATATATATATATATATATATATATATATATATATATATATATATATATATATATATATATATATATATGCGGAAAATCCACAGAGAAATATGAAATGAGGTGAACGTTGCGGCTTTGGGCGTGTTGTTTCGTTGTTTTGTTTCGTTGGGGCGTGTTGGAGGGTTGTTGGGGCGTGTTGGAGGGTTGTTGGGGCGTGTTGGAGGGTTGTTGGGGCGTGTTGGAGGGTTGTTGGGGCGTGTTGGAGGGTTGTTGGGGCGTGTTGGAGGGTTGTTGGGGCGTGTTGGAGGGTTGTTGGGGCGTGTTGGAGGGTTGTTGGGGCGTGTTGGAGGGTTGCTGTGGTGGTGTAAACACAAACGTTGGCGTTGGTCAGTATGGCTCATGGTATGGCGTTGGTCAGTATGGTATATGAGGAATTTCATATTTCTCTGTGGATTTTCCGCATAAAATGATCAGTGTTTTGTGATCGTCAATTGCATATATATATATATATATATATATATATATATATATATATATATATCCAGGAGGTAATGACATATACGGTTAAGGAACAAGTAGTGTAGTGTGAAGACTAACAATAATTAACAACAGGCTTCCCATCACCCTGTAATACCCCCATAGCTCAAGACCATTGTGTATAAGCGAAAACACCTCCCATTAAACACCTCCCATTAATGTAAAAATGATTGATTGTAAATTGATAGCTATTGAAATGGAACAATCTCTGTAACTAACTGACATTATAATTACAAGGTGTGCAGGACAGATGAAATTGTTACTGTAATGTGCGTTGAGGTCTGATAAAGACCTTTTGTGTCCTTTGTAATAATTTTTGCGCTACCGCTCACAGGATGAGTATGGGGTGCACAATAAACTAGCCGCCTCCAACGACAACAATACAAAAGTCCTGTGTAATGAACTATATTACCATGTTGACTACAAGCTTCCTGTAAACGTCGCAACAAAAGCATAACCATTAACAGGTTTAAATGAAAAAAAAATTATATAGAATTAAACAAAATAATAAACAAAAATATCACAAAATACATAAAAAACGAACCCAAGAAATAGAGCCAAGGATTTATCTTTCTTTTCTTGGAGGATGGCGGCGGCCTTCCTCGCCCGGCAGTGTTGCCAACACGCTATTAAGCTTAGCGGTAAATGAGAAGCTTTTTCCCCTCTTTCCCGGGATGAGGAAACGTAAAGGCTACATTGGATACGCTTAATGGCGTTATGCGAGAACCTTAATTACCATGGTTGGGAGAAGCCGAGGCGGACACAAGTAGGGGCGGGGAGGGGCAAGGTCAGAGAGAAGGAGAAGGGAATTAGGCGGGTACAGCGCAGTATTTACAGTGTCTTGGGGGTACAGTAGGAGAAGCGGAGGTGGAGAAGAGGAGGATACCGAGATATAAGGTGAGAATGAGATCGAGAGAAAGAGGGCGCTAAAGAAAAGAAATATCTGAAGACAGAGAGAAAGAGAGAGATTCAATTTCCCCCCCACTCCCACCACCCGTCCCCCCTCCCCCACGCCCCCCTGTCTGGCTCTAACACGTCTTCCGGTCACGACCATCCTCCAACAGCTCGTCCTTCAACAAAAAACGTCGCACGTGGCTCGTCTGCGTTACATCAGGCCAAAAATTGTCGTACTAGAAAAATGGAAGCGGATTGCGCGAGTGACAGCACGTCACTTTCCCCAGCCGCTTCCATTTTCAGGTACGACAAGTTTTGGTCTGATGTAACGCAGACGAGCCACGTGCGACGTTTATTGTAAGAGGACAGGTTGGGCGGGCTGCTCCAACCACAACACCGTCCACTAGTAGTTATCTAAAAACATGTAATTATTATTATCTCTCTCTCTCTCTGTCTCTCTCTCTCTGTCTCTCTCTCCCTGACCACCAGCAGCGCCCCCCCCTCACCCCGTACCCTCTCACCCCCCCTCCCTCCTCCCCTCTCTCTCCCCTCGTGTTTGACTAAGCATTAAACACGCCCCACGCCTCCCCTTGTTAATATTAGGCTTGTTTAGCTTTCGTTTGAGGACGCAGTTTGGTCGGTGATTACGGTTGAGTCAGGCCGGAGGGGGGGGGGGGCTGGGGGGGGGGAGGGGGAGACAGGAAGGAGAAAAACAGAATAAGGAAGAAAGAGTAAGGTAACGAACATGGGGCAAGAGAAGTGAAAACCGGTTAGAGGCGGAAGTAGGAGAGCAGAGCAGTGGAGGGTTGGTAGGGAAGCAGGGTAGAGGAGGGGGAGGAGAGGTGTGTGTGTACTCACCTAATTGTGCTTGCGGGGGTTGAGCTTTGGCTCTTTGGTTCCGCCTCTCAACTGTCAATCAACTGGTGTACAGATTCCTGAGCCTACTGGGCTCTATCATATCTACATTTGAAACTGTGTATGGAGTCAGCCTCCACCACATCACTTCCTAGTGCATTCCATTTATTAACTACTCTGACACTGAAAAAAATTCTTTCTAACGTCTCTGTGGCTCATCTGGGTACTAAGTTTCCACCTGTGTCCCCTTGTTCGTGTCCCACCCGTGCTGAAGAGTTTGTCTTTGTCCACCCTGTCAATTCCCCTGAGAATTTTGTAGGTGGTTATCATGTCTCCCCTTACTCTTCTGTTTTCCAGGGATGTGAGGTTCAGCTCCTTTAGCCTTTCCTCGTAGCTCAATCCTCTCAGTTCCGGGACGAGCCTGGTGGCATACCGCTGAATCTTCTCTAACTTTGTCTTGTGTTTAACTAGGTATGGACTCCAGGCTGGAGCTGCATACTCCAGGATTGGTCTTACATAAGTGGTATACAGGGTTCTGAAAGATTCCTTACACAAGTTTCTGTGTGTGTGTGTGTGTGTGTGTGTGAGAGAGAGAGAGAGAGAGAGAGAGAGAGAGAGAGAGAGAGAGAGAGAGAGAGAGAGAGAGAGAGAGAGAGAGAGAGAGAGAGAGAGAGAGGGAGAGGGAGGGGGGGGGGGGGGGAGGACAAGGTAGGAGAGGGAGGACAGGAGACTTAAGAGAGTGTGGGTGGAGGGAGGACCTCACTGCTCCATTGTTAGTCCTCATATATGTCCAGGGATGTCACAGAGGTTTGTTTACAACAGACACTTACACTCATTTGTTTACACCAGACACTTACACTCATTTGTTTACAACAGACACTTACACTCATTTGTTTACACCAGACACTTACACTCATTTGTTTACACCAGACACTTACACTCATTTGTTTAGAACAGACACACTCATTTGTTTACACCAGACACACTCATTTGTTTACACCAGACACTTACACTCATTTGTTTATAACAGATACTTACACTCATTTGTTTACACCAGACACTTACACTCATTTGTTTACACCAGACACTTACACTCATTTGTTTACAACAGACACTTACACTCATTTGTTTACACCAGACACTTACACTCATTTGTTTACACCAGACACTTACACTCATTTGTTTACAACAGACACTTACACTCATTTGTTTACAACAGACACTTACACTCATTTGTTTACACCAGACACTTACACTCATTTGTTTACACCAGACACTTACACTCATTTGTTTACAATAGACACTTACACTCATTTGTTTACAACAGACACTTACACTCATTTGTTTACAACAGACACTTACACTCATTTGTTTACAACAGACACTTACACTCATTTGTTTACACCAGACACACTCATTTGTTTACACCAGACACTTACACTCATTTGTTTACAACAGACGCTTACACTCATTTGTTTACAACAGACACTTACACTCATTTGTTTACACCAGACACTTACACTCATTTGTTTACACCAGACACTTACACTCATTTGTTTACAACAGACACTTACACTCATTTGTTTACAACAGACACTTACACTCATTTGTTTACAACAGACACTTACACTCATTGTTTACACCAGACACTTACACTCATTTGTTTACAACAGACACACTCATTTGTTTACAACAGACACTCTCATTTGTTTACACCAGACACACTCATTTGTTTACAACAGACACTCTCATTTGTTTACACCAGACACACTCATTTGTTTACAACAGACACTTACACTCATTTGTTTACAACAGACACTTACACTCATTGTTTACAACAGACACTTACACTCATTGTTTACACTTTGCACTGTACACTGTGCACAGTTTACCTTACGGATACTAAGTAACACACAGTATAATATTAGGCTTATGAGACCATGTTACATCATATATGAATTGCCACATATAGATGTTTTGCTTACATCAAAGAATATGAAAAATAAGTATACTCTAGGTATACTCCAGGTATACTCCAGGTGTACTTCAGGTATATTCTGAGTATACTACAGATGTACTACAGGTACACTCAAGGTATACCTCAGGTAAACTAAATATAAACTCTAGGTTTACCAGTTTACTTGATTACTCAGGTATCAGGTATACTGCAGGTATCCTCCAGGTATATTTCAGGTATACTCTAGGTATACTTCAGGAATACTCCAGGTATACTTCAGGAATACTCCAGGTATACTTCAGGAATACTCCAGGTATACTTCAGGAATACTCGAGGTATACTCCAGGTAAGATAATTTTAGTAACTGTATACATCATGTCGACAGTTCTGCGTCATCAACATTTCACAGTCATACTGACTGTCACTTCACAGTTTATGTAAGTGATCTCCCTGATTGTGAACTGTGTGATCTCCCTGATTGTGAACTAAGTGATCTCCCTGATTGTGAACTAAGTGATCTCCCTGACTGTGAACTCACAGTTCACGCAACAATGCTCCCACTTGGAGAGGATTTAGACAGCTCGACTGCAACACATATCTTGCAGACAGTAACTGTGCAATAATGTGCACTAACCAGCTCTTAAGGGCGCCCCCTGCCCCTGCTCACTATATAAGGTTCCACTTAGATAATTAACTATACCAGCGTTTCTCAACCTTCTTAGCCTTGTGAATCCCTTGAAATAATTTCCAGGTCTCAAGGAGCTCCCCCTGCATAAAAAATTCTAATATATAATAATTATTTATTGATTTAAAAAAAATCAACCATATTTAAAAACACAAAAAATTGACATTATGTTGATAAAGCATGTGATAAATCGAGGCAATGTAAACATACATGTAGGTCAAGACAGCCCTCGTCCTCTTAAAAATAACGTCGCTTTTCGCTCTAATGCGCTCTATGGCCAAAAAATGCCGTAATTTGAAATGAAATCGGCTCACGAGAGTGAAATACTGTCCCGTTTTCTGTTTCAGTCCTCTGGCTTAGTCTGTTAGGAGAGTTAACGTTCAATTAATGTTTTTCATGACGTTTTGAAACTTTAGGAGAATTTCCTGCCCTCCTAACATACCAGAAGACACTTACTGTTTTAGAGGGAAAAAATCCAAAACTTATTTTCAATATTTTTTCATTTTCAATTTACGTTCATTTTCGCCCATAAGAGCAAACGGAAAATTCAGACGTAATTTGTAAGAGGACAGGTTGAGTGTTGAAACCAGTTTAGATATACAAATCTGCTCTTCTAATTAGCAAAATCTGTGGAACAAAGGATTTTACATTAGAGCAGCAGATTTTCAGATTGGAGAAGATTTTCACATTAGAGAATCAGATTTTTACATAATAGAATCAGATTTTCACATTATAGAAGCAGATTTTCACATTATAGAAGCAGATTTTCACATTATAGAAGCAGATTTTCACATTATAGAAGCAGATTTTAACATTATCGAAGCAGATTTCATATGAGAGAGGCAGAACCCTTGTGAAACAAACCACTGTGGCTTTGTGGAAACAATTAAAGGTTAACATAATAGACTTGGGATCCCTTGATTATTTTACTGGAGGTCAGACATATGTATGGAGGAGGATGACAGGCTGTAATTAGGAGCTGATACAGCCCAATAGGCACGGGAATCTGTACACCAGTTGATTGTTGGTTAAGAGGCGGTACCACAGAGCCGAAGCTCATTCTTGGCAAGCATAATTAGGTGAATTAAGTGCGTACACACACAAACCACACACACACACACACACACACACACACACACACACACACATACATGCACGCTCCATGTCCTCAAGGAGCATGAAACATGAAATATGGAATAGAAAACTATTTCAGTGTGCCTGCGAATTCCGTTTACAGAAAGCCAAATTCTTAAAAAAAATAAAAGTTTTCAACATACACTTTTTACATTTTAAACCAACGATTTACATTACATTACAGTTATAACATAAGAATAAGCTATGTTTACGACGAAGGTTTATTTACTATTTTACATGAAGACTATTACTTAAACTATAATATGTTTTCAGACTATCACAAATATCTAAATAACTATCCAGGTGGTTTGAGGCTGCGTGTGGTTTCTGGTTGATAACTGGTTGACACCTGGTTGATGGGGTTCTGGGAGTTCTTCTACTCCCGAAGCCCGGCCCGAGGCCAAGTTTGACTTGTGAGAGTTTGGTCCACCATGCTGTTGCTTGCAGCGGCCCGCAGGCCCACATATCCCCCACAGCCCGGTTGCTGCGGCACTCCTTGGAGAAAATGATCTAGTTTTCTCTTGAAGATGTCCACGGTTGTTCCGGCAATATTTCTTATGCTCGCTGGGAGGGTGTTGAACAACCGTGGACCTCTGATGTTTATAGTGTTCTCTGATTGTGCCTATGGCACCTCTGCTCTTCACTGGTTCTATTCTGCATTTTCTTCCATATCGTTCACTCAAGTATGTTGTTATTTTACTGTGTAAATTTGGTACTTGGCCCTCCAGTATCTTCCACGTGTATATTATTTGATATCTCTCTCGTCTTCTTTCTAGTGAGTACATTTGGAGAGCTTTGAGACGATCCCAATAATTTAGGTGCTTTATTGCATCTATGCGTGCCGTATATGTTCTCTGTATTCCCTCTGTTCCAGCACTCTCTCCTGCTCTGAAGGGGAAAGTGAGTACTGAGCAGTAATCAAGACGGGGTAGTACAAGTGATTTGTATAGTACAACCATTGTGATGGGATCCCTGGATTTGAAAGTTCTCGTAATCCATCCTATTATTTTTCTGGCTGACGCAATATTTGCTTGGTTATGCTCCCAAACGTTAGGTCGTCGGACATCATTATTCCCAAATCCTTTATATGCTGCTTTCCTACTATGGGCACATTTGATAGTGTTTTGTACCCTATATTATGTTTAAGGTCCTCATTTTTACCGTACCTGAGTACCTGGAATTTATTACTGTTAAACATCATGTTATTTTCTGTTGCCCAGTCGAAAACTTTATTAATATCTGCTTGAAGTTTTTCAATGTCGTCAGCAGAGGTAATTTTCATGCTGATTTTTGTGTCATCTGCAAAGGATGATAAGAAGCTGTGACTTGTATTTTTGTCTATATCTGTTATGAGAATAAGGAAAAGCAGTGGTGCAAGGACCTGAGGACCCTGAGGTACAGAGCTTTTAACTGCACTTGGACTAGATTTTATATGACTGGCTGTTACTCGCTGAGTCCTGTTTGACAGAAAACTGAGTATCCAGCGTCCTACTTTACCGGTTATTCCCATTGACTTCATTTTGTGTGCTATCACGCCATGGTCATATTTATCGAAAACCTTTGCGAAGTTCATATATACCACATAAGCATTCTGTTTTTCTTCTAATGCCTCAGTGACTTTGTCGTAGTGCTCAAATAGCTGTGAGAGGCACGATCTTCCTGCTCGAAATCCATGTTGGCCTGGATTGTGGAGGTCATTGGTCTCCATGAAATTGGTGACCTGACTCCTAATCACTCTCTCAAATACTTTATTATGTGGGACGTTAGTGAAACTGGTCTTTGCCAATGCTTTGCTCCCTCACTTGTGTAGAGGGACTATGTCTGCTACTTTAAGTGCATCTGATATCTCACCCGTGTCCAAGCTCTTCCTCCACACTATGCTGAGTGCCTGTGCTACCGGCACTTTGCATTTCTTTATAAATATTGAATTCCATGAGTCTGGACCCGGGGCTAAGGGCATGGGCATATTGTCAATTTCTCTTTCAAAATCTAGTACGCTCGTGTTGATATCAGTTATATTTACAGGGGTTTGGATATCACGCATAAAGAAATTGTCTGGATCTTCCACTTTCATGTTGTTTATTGGAGTGCTAAACATGTCCTCGTACTGCTTTTTTTAGGATTTCACTAATTTCTTTGTCATCCTCCGAGTATGAACCTTCACTTGTACGAATAGGTCCAATACTGGCAGTGGTTTTTGCTTTTGATTTCGCATACGTGAAGAAGTATTTTGCATTTTTATTTATTTCTTGAATTGCTTTCTGTTCCAACTGCCTTTCTTCAGTTTCATATGAGAGTTTCAATTTCCGCTCGATTTCTTCAATCTCCTTATTTAAATTATTCCTTCTTTAACGGGAAAGTTGTGTCTGCTTAAGCATTTCCGTTATTTTTTTCTTCTTTTATAGTTCTCTTTCTAAGTTGGATCTCTTTCTGGCTTTCCTCAAAGGAACATGTTTCAGACAGATTCCATACACTTCCGAAGTCAGTTTTTCAATTCTTTCTGTAGGACATATATTACTTAGAATAGTTTCCCATGGAATGTTTGTAAGTTCCCTGTTTATTTTCTCCCAATTCATGTAATGGATTTGGTCTGAGGACGAACTACACACACACACACACACACACACACACACACACACACACACACACACACACACACACACACAGTTAGGGGGGTTAGGGAGTTAGGGGGGACATGATCACCACATTCAAGATTCTGAAGGGGATTGATAGGGTAGATAAAGACAGTCTATTTAACACAAGGGGAACACGCACAAGGGGACACAGGTGGAAACTGAGTGCCCAAATGAGCCACAGAGATATTAGAAAGAACTTTTTTAGTGTCAGAGTGGTTGACAAATGGAATGCATTAGGAAGTGATGTGGTGGAGGCTGACTCCATACACAGTTTCAAGTGTAGATATGACAGAGCCCGATAGGCTCATGAATCTGTACACCTGTTGATTGACGGTTGAGAGGCGGGACCAAAGAGCCAGAGCTCAACCCCCGCAAACACAACTAGGTGAGTACACACACACACACAGGCTGTGTGTGTGTGTGAAACAAATTCAAAGGATTGCCACCAGACTAGTACCCGAACTGAGGGGTATGAGCTACGAGGAGAGACTAGGGGAATTAAACCTCACGTCACTGGGAGACAGAAGAGTTAGAGAGGACATGATCACTACATACAAGATTCTCAGAGGAATTAATAGGGTAGATAAAGACAGGCTATTTACCACAAGAGACACACGCACTTGGGGACACAGGTGGGAATTGAGTGCCTAAATGAGCCATAGAGACGTTAGAAAGAATTTTTTGAGTGTCAGAGTAGTAGACAAATGGAATGCACTAGGAAGTGATGTGGTGGAGGCTGACTCCATACACATCTTCAAGTATAGATATGATGGAGCCCAGTAGGCTCAGGAACCTGTACATTAGTTGATTGACAGTTGAGAGGCGGGACCAAAGAGCCAGAGCTCAACCCCCGCAAGCACAATTAGGGAAGTACAATTAGGTAAGTACAGGGCGGTCTGGTAGCTGAGCGGACAGCGCGCAGGACTCGTAATTCTGTGGCCCGGGTTCAATTCCCTGACCAGGCAGAAACAAATTGGCAAAGTTTCTTTCACCCTGATGCCCCTGTTACCTAGCAGAAAATAGGTACCTGGGAGTTAGACAACTGTTACGGAGCTGCTTCCTGGGTGTGTATACTCACCTATTTGTGTTTGTGGGGGTTGAGCTTTGGCTCTTTGGCCCCGCCTCTCAACTGTCAATCAACTGGTGTACAGATTCCTGAGCCTACTGGGCTCTATCATATCTACATTTGAAACTGTATATGGAGTCAGCCTCCACCACATCACTGCCTAGTGCATTCCATCTGTTAACTACTCTGACACTGAAAAAGTTCTTTCTAACGTCCCTGTGGCTCATTTGGGTACACAGTTTCCACCTGTGTCCCCTTGTTCGCGTACCACCCGTGTTAAACAGTTTATCTTTATCTACCCTGTCAATTCCTCTGAGAATTTTCTAGGTAGTAATCATATCTCCCGTTACTCTTTTGTCTTTTAGTGTCGTGAGGTGCATTTCTCGCAGCCTTTCTTCGTAACTCATGCCTCTTAGTTCTGGGACTAGTCTAGTGGCATATCTCTAAACTTTTTCAAGCTTCGCCTTGTGCTTGACAAGGTACGGGCTCCATGCTGGGGCCGCATACTCCAGGATTAGTCTTACATATGTGGTGTACAAGATTCTGAATGATTCCTTACACAGGTTCCTGAACGCTGTTCTGATGTTAGCCAGCCTCGCATATGCCGCAGACGTTATTCTTTTTATGTGGGCATCAGGAGACAGGTTTGGTGTGATATCAACTCCTAGATCTTTCTCTCTGTCCGTTTCATTAAGTACTTCATCTCCTATTCTGTATCCTGTGTCTGGCCTCCTATTTCCACTGCCTAGTTTCATTACTTTGCATTTACTCGGGTTGAACTTCAACAGCCATTTGTTGGACCATTCACTCTGTCTAGGTCATCTTGTAGCGTCCTACTATCGTCCTCAGTTTCAATCCTCCTCATAATTTTTGCATCATCGGCAAACATTGAGAGAAACGATTCTATACCCTCTGGGAGATCATTTACATATATCAGAAACAGTATAGGTCCAAGGACTGACCCCTGCGGGACTCCACTCGTAACGTCTCGCAAATCTGAGACCTCACCCTGTACTCACCTATTTGTGCTTGCGGGGGTTGAGCCTTGGCTCTTTGGTCCCGCCTCTCAACTGTCAATCAACTGGTGTACAGATTCCTGAGCCTACTGGGCTCTATCATATCTACATTTAAAACTGTGTATGGTGTCAGCCTCCACCACATCACTGCCTAGTGCATTCCATCCGTTAACTACTCTGACACTGAAAAAGTTCCTTCTAAAGTCTCTGTGGCTCATGTGGGTACTCAGTTTCCACCTGTGTCCCCTTGTTCGCGTCCCACCAGTGTTGAATAGTTTATCCTTGTTTACCCGGTCGATTCCTCTGAGGATTTTGTAGGTTGTGATCATGTCTCCCCTTACTCTTCTGTCTTCCAGTGTCGTAAGGTGCATTTCCCGCAGCCTTTCCTTGTAACTCATGCCTCTTAGTTCTGGGACTAGTCTAGTGGCATACCTTTGGACTTTTTCCAGCTTCGTCTAGTGCTTGACAAGGTACGGGCTCCATGCTGGGGCCGCATACTCCAGGATTGGTCTTACATATGTGGTGTACAATATTCTGAATGATTCCTTACACAGGTTCCTGAACGCTGTTCTGATGTTAGCCAGCCTCGCATATGCCGCAGACGTTATTCTTTTTATGTGGGCTTCAGGAGACAGGTTTGGTGTGATATCAACTCCTAGATCATGTGTGTGTGTGTGTGTGTGTGTGTGTGTGTGTGTGTGTGTGTGTGTGTGTGTGTGTGCGTGTGTGTGTGTGTGTGTGTGTGTGTGTGTGTGTGTGTGTGTGTGTGTGTGTGTGTACTCACATATTTATGCCTGCAGGATCGAGCTTTAGCTCTTGAACCCCGCTTTATTAGCCGCTGGTTGTCTAATGCAATGACTCCAGACCTATCTCCCTATCATACCTGTTTGTAAAGTTATGAATGGAGTTAGCCTCTATAATCTACGCCTTTAGGTCATTCCATTTACTCACAACCCTTATGTCAAAAGAAAACTTTCTAACATCTCTATGGCACATCTGAGTCTCAAGCTTCCACCCGTGCCCCCCTTGTTCTATTGGTATTCATTGTAAACATTTTCTCTGTTTCCACCTTGTCAATCCCTCTAAGTATTTGATACGTCTGTATCATGTCCCCCCCCTCTCCCTCCTCTCTAACGTAGCCAGGTTTACTAGGTTTACCCCCTAGTAACACACAATCGACTTGAGAATGGTCTAGGACGGACCGAAACGTCGTCGTCCCTTCACCTTCTAGTGTGTGGTCTGGTCAACTTACTTTAGCCACGTTATTGTGACTCATCGCCTGCATAGGTTTACCCCCACTAGTTGTAAGTTGGAGGACCCGCTAAGGCCAAAACCAAGGTAATATCACCTAAAGGAGTTAGGACAGGCCTCCAGGGGGAAACAATTTCCAACAAAATAAGATAAATAAGGTCTGTCGTCTAAAGCAGATCACCTCACTCTGAAACAGATGGGTGATGGATACTCCAGCTGACGTTTTACCTTAATATACTTTATAAACCTTAACCCCCTAAGTACAATATACATACTTTACTACTTTGATCTAACGTTACCTCTCTGACTCCACATATTCGGGAGACGAGATTCACATACAGAAAACTAGTTATAAAGTCAACGATTCCTTAAGAGACAATTTAACTTAACCTAAATGCATACAATTATATCTGACACATGTTGACTGGTCAGTACCTGGATCTAATTACAAGGAACTCCAGGATATGACCAGGTAAAAGGAGATTTTTTGACTGTTGCCGCCGGAGGCAGGAAGTTTATTGTGTTTGGCCGCACCGAACCCGTCCACCACCACCATGGAGCCCCAGCTTCAAGGAGGCCGCCCAGCGACCCGCGTCCCACTGGTCCTCTCAAGGTCAAGTGATCGTACAGCAACTAACTCGAATCTCTAATACCATATTAAATTGCAACCATGCAATTCTAAGTGTGTGTATATATATATATATATATATATATATATATATATATATATATATATATATATATATATATATATATATATATATATTATATATATATATTTATAATATATATATATAATATATATATATATATATTATATATATATATATATATATATTATATATATATATTTATAATATATATATATAATATATATATATATATATATATATATTTTATTAAATATGACCGAAAAAGTAAGATTAATAATTCTAACACGAATTTTCTCAATCTTTCGTACATTATGCTTCACTGTTGGAGGTAAATCAAAAATCACTTCTCCAAAATTCATTTTTATTTCTAGTCTGACGCGACACGGGCGCGTTTCGTAAAACTTATTACATTTTCAAAGACTTCACAAATACACAACTGATTAGAACTTGCGTTTCCCTGATTTTATATCTACATTTGAGTGAGGTGGGAAGGGTGATGTGGCATTACATTTGAGTGAGGTGGGAAGGATGATGTGGCATTAGAGGATATTAATAGGGTATTAAAAGTATCAACACAAGACAGAACACGAAACAATGGATATTGAATAGAAGTGTTTGTAGAAAGCCTATTGGTCCATATTTCTTGATGCTTCTATATTGGAGCGGAGTCTTGAGGTAGGTAGAATATAGTTGTGCAATAATTGGCTGTTGATTGCTGGTGTTGACTTCTTGATGTGTAGTGCCTCGCAAACGTCAAGCCGCCTGCTATCGCTGTATCTATCGATGATTTCTGTGTTGTTTACTAGGATTTCTCTGGCGATGGTTTGGTTATGGGAAGAGATTATATGTTCCTTAATGGAGCCCTGTTGTTTATGCATCGTTAAACGCCTAGAAAGAGATGTTGTTGTCTTGCCTATATACTGGGTTTTTTGGAGCTTACAGTCCCCAAGTGGGCATTTGAAGGCATAGACGACGTTAGTCTCTTTTAAAGCGTTCTGTTTCGTGTCTGGAGAGTTTCTCATGAGTAGGCTGGCCGTTTTTCTGGTTTTATAGTAAATCGTCAGTTGTATCCTCTGATTTTTGTCTGTAGGGATAACGTTTCTATTAACAATATCTTTCAGGACCCTTTCCTCTGTTTTATGAGCTGTGGAAAAGAAGTTCCTGTAAAATAGTCTAATAGGGGGTATAGGTGTTGTGTTAGTTGTCTCTTCGGAGGTTGCATGGCTTTTCACTTTCCTTCTTATGATGTCTTCGATGAAACCATTGGAGAAACCGTTATTGACTAGAACCTGCCTTACCCTACAGAGTTCTTCGTCGACTTGCTTCCATTCTGAGCTGTGGCTGAGAGCACGGTCGACGTATGCGTTAACAACACTCCTCTTGTACCTGTCAGGGCAGTCGCTGTTGGCATTTAGGCACATTCCTATGTTTGTTTCCTTTGTGTAGACTGCAGTGTGGAAACCTCCGCCCTTTTCCATGACTGTTACATCTAGAAAAGGCAGCTTCCCATCCTTTTCCGTCTCGTAAGTGAAACGCAGCACGGAACTCTGCTCAAATGCCTCCTTCAGCTCCTGCAGATGTCTGACATCAGGTACCTGTGTAAAAATGTCGTCAACATACCTGCAGTATATGGCCGGTTTCAAGTTCATGTCGACTAAGACTTTTTGCTCGATGGTACCCATGTAGAAGTTTGCAAACAGGACACCTAGGGGAGAACCCATAGCGACCCCATCTACTTGCTTATACATGTGCCCATCCGGGCTCAAGAAGGGTGCCTCTTTAGTACAAGCTTGGAGTAGTTTCCTCAGAATACTTTCTGGCATGTCAAGAGGAGCACAGGCTGGATCACGATACACTCTGTCGGCTATCATTCCGATTGTCTCGTCCACAGGTACGTTGGTAAACAGAGATTCTACGTCCAACGAGGCTCTTATCCCTGTGGCCCGTGCGCCCCGCAGTAAGTCCACAAATTCCTTTGGAGACTTCAGGCTGAAGGCGCAAGGAACATAAGGAGTCAGCAGGCCGTTGAGTCGCTTCGCCAATCTGTACGTGGGTGTGGGTATCTGGCTAATGATTGGCCGAAGTGGGTTTCCAGGCTTGTGCGTCTTGACATTTCCATACGCATATCCAGGTTTATATTCCCCAATGATCTTTGGCAGGTGGAGTCCGGATTTCTTGGCGTTCACAGTTTCGATCAGTTTGTTGACCTTTGCTTTTAATTCGGCTGTAGTGTCCTTCGTTACCCTTTGGAACTTAGTTTGGTCAGAGAGTATGATGTTCATTTTCGCCAGATATTCGTCTTTTTTAAGAATGACATATATTGGCGACTTGTCACCTCTCCTGACAACTATCTCCTTGTTCTCACGAAGGCTTTTAGCTGCCGCTCTAAGCTCGGGGGACAGTATGGTGCTTCTGTAGTTGCCTCGATTCTTTCCTCCTTCTGCAATAAGTTCTGCTTGTAAGGTATCTTTGGTAGTGACCTTCTTTTGTGTCTCGAGGTCGAATATGTCGTCCAACAGAATTTCCAACTCCACTTTCCGGGCCATTTCACTCGGTCTGGACATAACATGACAGTTTATGCCCAGATTTAGGAGCATAAAATCTGGGCATAAACTGTCATGTTATGTCCAGACCGAGTGAAATGGCCCGGAAAGTGGAGTTGGAAATTCTGTTGGACGACATATTCGACCTCGAGACACAAAAGAAGGTCACTACCAAAGATACCTTACAAGCAGAACTTATTGCAGAAGGAGGAAAGAATCGAGGCAACTACAGAAGCACCATACTGTCCCCCGAGCTTAGAGCGGCAGCTAAAAGCCTTCGTGAGAACAAGGAGATAGTTGTCAGGAGAGGTGACAAGTCGCCAATATATGTCATTCTTAAAAAAGACGAATATCTGGCGAAAATGAACATCATACTCTCTGACCAAACTAAGTTCCAAAGGGTAACGAAGGACACTACAGCCGAATTAAAAGCAAAGGTCAACAAACTGATCGAAACTGTGAACGCCAAGAAATCCAGACTCCACCTGCCAAAGATCATTGGGGAATATAAACCTGGATATGCGTATGGAAATGTCAAGACGCACAAGCCTGGAAACCCACTTCGGCCAATCATTAGCCAGATACCCACACCCACGTACAGATTGGCGAAGCGACTCAACGGCCTGCTGACTCCTTATGTTCCTTGCGCCTTCAGCCTGAAGTCTCCAAAGGAATTTGTGGACTTACTGCGGGGCGCACGGGCCACAGGGATAAGAGCCTCGTTGGACGTAGAATCGCTGTTTACCAACGTACCTGTGGACGAGACAATCGGAATGATAGCCGACAGAGTGTATCGTGATCCAGCCTGTGCTCCTCTTGACATGCCAGAAAGTATTCTGAGGAAACTACTCCAAGCTTGTACTAAAGAGGCACCCTTCTTGAGCCCGGATGGGCACATGTATAAGCAAGTAGATGGGGTCGCTATGGGTTCTCCCCTAGGTGTCCTGTTTGCAAACTTCTACATGGGTACCATCGAGCAAAAAGTCTTAGTCGACATGAACTTGAAACCGGCCATATACAGCAGGTATGTTGACGACATTTTTACACAGGTACCTGATGTCAGACATCTGCAGGAGCTGAAGGAGGCATTTGAGCAGAGTTCCGTGCTGCGTTTCACTTACGAGACGGAAAAGGATGGGAAGCTGCCTTTTCTAGATGTAACAGTCATGGAAAAGGGCGGAGGTTTCCACACTGCAGTCTACACAAAGGAAACAAACATAGGAATGTGCCTAAATGCCAACAGCGACTGCCCTGACAGGTACAAGAGGAGTGTTGTTAACGCATACGTCGACCGTGCTCTCAGCCACAGCTCAGAATGGAAGCAAGTCGACGAAGAACTCTGTAGGGTAAGGCAGGTTCTAGTCAATAACGGTTTCTCCAATGGTTTCATCGAAGACATCATAAGAAGGAAAGTGAAAAGCCATGCAACCTCCGAAGAGACAACTAACACAACACCTATACCCCCTATTAGACTATTTTACAGGAACTTCTTTTCCACAGCTCATAAAACAGAGGAAAGGGTCCTGAAAGATATTGTTAATAGAAACGTTATCCCTACAGACAAAAATCAGAGGATACAACTGACGATTTACTATAAAACCAGAAAAACGGCCAGCCTACTCATGAGAAACTCTCCAGACACGAAACAGAACGCTTTAAAAGAGACTAACGTCGTCTATGCCTTCAAATGCCCACTTGGGGACTGTAAGCTCCAAAAAACCCAGTATATAGGC
Organism: Procambarus clarkii; assembly: GCF_040958095.1. Lineage (NCBI taxonomy): Eukaryota > Metazoa > Arthropoda > Malacostraca > Decapoda > Cambaridae > Procambarus > Procambarus clarkii. The sequence continues at coordinate 13,251,474 of NC_091188.1, forward strand.
AAGACAACAACATCTCTTTCTAGGCGTTTAACGATGCATAAACAACAGGGCTCCATTAAGGAACATATAATCTCTTCCCATAACCAAACCATCGCCAGAGAAATCCTAGTAAACAACACAGAAATCATCGATAGATACAGCGATAGCAGGCGGCTTGACGTTTGCGAGGCACTACACATCAAGAAGTCAACACCAGCAATCAACAGCCAATTATTGCACAACTATATTCTACCTACCTCAAGACTCCGCTCCAATATAGAAGCATCAAGAAATATGGACCAATAGGCTTTCTACAAACACTTCTATTCAATATCCATTGTTTCGTGTTCTGTCTTGTGTTGATACTTTTAATACCCTATTAATATCCTCTAATGCCACATCATCCTTCCCACCTCACTCAAATGTAATGCCACATCACCCTTCCCACCTCACTCAAATGTAGATATAAAATCAGGGAAACGCAAGTTCTAATCAGTTGTGTATTTGTGAAGTCTTTGAAAATGTAATAAGTTTTACGAAACGCGCCCGTGTCGCGTCAGACTAGAAATAAAAATGAATTTTGGAGAAGTGATTTTTGATTTACCTCCAACAGTGAAGCATAATGTACGAAAGATTGAGAAAATTCGTGTTAGAATTATTAATCTTACTTTTTCGGTCATATTTAATAAAATATGTCTACAGGAAAGACTGCTACCAAAATATACTAATATATATATATATATATATATATATATATATATATATATATATATATATATATATATATATATATATAACTATATATATATATATATATATATATATATATATATATATATATATATATATATATATATATATATATATATCATCCTAGCTTAATAATACACTAACAAATTATTAACACAATGTAACTACAAAGCTAAAGGCATCAAAACGTCTGGCAAGTACGGAATCGCCCGCCATTTGCAAATTGAGGAACAGTCCGGTGTATAAACCTACCTGGCCATGAACATTCCTTCTCTAACCAAACCTATCTAAAAAAAAATCTATAATTAAAATAGCACTAATCCAACATATAATCCCACACATTTAGGAACTATCACAGTAAAATCCATGAGTGAAGGATCCCCTATTTCATAAGCCAACAATTACAACACGCTGCTGGGGCCATCTGCCACAGTGCAATACTGGGGCCAGATTCACGAAACAGTTACGCAAGCACTTACGAACCTGTACATCTTTTTTTAATCTTTGGCGGCTCGGTTTACAATTATTAAACAGTTAATGAGCTCCGAAGCACCAGGAGGCTGGTCATAACAATAACAACACTTGATTGGGAAGTTTTCATGCTTGTAAACTGTTTAATATATGTAATCACAACCGTCAAAGATTGAGGAAAGATGTACACGTTCGTAAGTACTTGCGTAACTGCTTCGTGAATCCGGGTCCTGGCCCCAGGGTCGTAACACTCCTCCCCACCCCGGGGGGGGGGGAATGTCGCTACTAGAGTAGTAGTTACACTTTTTAATGAGCATACAATGTACAAGCCAAAAAAAGTAACAAAAATACACGGCGAAAGGCAAAAAACACCAATGACAATGTATGATCACTGTAACTGGAGAACCTGAGAACTGTACTGAACCTGTGACAATGGTTCTGGTTTCCTGTGTGTGTGTGTGTGTGTGTGTGTGTGTGTGTGTGTGTGTGTGTGTGTGTGTGTGTGTGTGTGTGTGTGTGTGTGTGTAATTACCTAAGTGTAGTTACAGGATGAGAGCTACGCTCGTGGTGTCCCGTCTTCCCAGCACTCTTTGTCATATAACGCTTTGAAACTGTGTGTGTGTGTGTGTGTGTGTGTGCGTGTACTCACCTAGTTGTGTTTGCGGGGGTTGAGCTCTGGCTCTTTGGTCCCGACTCTCAACTGTTAATCAACTGGTACTCACCCACCTAGTTGTACTCACCTAGTTGTGCTTGCGGGGGTTGAGCTCTGGCTCTTTGGTCCCGCCTCTCAACTGTCAATCAACAGGTGTACAGGTTCCTGAGGCTATTGGGCTCTATCATATCTACACTTGAAACTGTGTATGGAGTCAGCCTCCACCACATCACTTCCTAATGCATTCCATTTGTCAACCACTCTGACACTAAAAAAATTCTTTCTAATATATCTGTGGCTCATTTGGGCACTCAGTTTCCACCTGTGTCCCCTAGTGCGTGTGCCCCTTACATTTAATGCACTGCCTAATGCATTTAATTTGTTTACTACTCTGACACTGAAGACATTCTCTCTAATGTCTCTGTGGCTCATTTGGGTCCTAAGTTACCACCTGTGTCCCCTTGTTCATGTTCCACCCGTGCTAAATAGTTGGTCTCTGTGTGGAGTCTTAAGTCCCGGGTCCGAGTCCCGGCCAAAGCAGAAACAAATTGGCAGCGCTTGCTTTTACCTCATGCTTTTGTTCATCAAACAGTAGCAGGTACCTGGGTGTTAGACAGCTTCTGGGAGCAGCACCCCGGGGATAGTCAGTAGTGAGCCTAGTAGTGTGACATACACACTCACGTACACACACACGTACACACACACGTACACACTCACGTACACACTCACGTACACACACACGTACACACACAATACACTCGTCCCGTGACGAAACCCGGGAGAAGGGGGGGGGGGAGGATTAGCTGGGAAGCGATCCATAACTATTTGCCCCTGTTCACCCAGCAGTAATTGAAGATCTGAGAGTAAAGCTAATTGGCTGGTCGTGCTATGAGAAGGGGAAGCTCTCAGCCTACAAACAGGACTCAGAAGGTGTCTACTGTACCTACCCGTGTAAAAAAATAAGGGGAGAGAAAGAAAAGAGAGAGGAACAAGGTGAGAAGTAGAGAAAGGTGCAGAGATAAAGACAGCAGAGAAGAATTAACAAAGACTATAAACACACAAACATGCATCCTAGTCCTTCAAGAAACAAATGAATGCACAAAAATGTAAACAAAATTCCAAACAGGCTATTATGTTGAATAGCCTCTCATCCCCCCCCCTCCTCCCCCTCGACCTTAGCCAGCCTGCCCGGGTCCCCGGGGAGATGTTTTTTGATGGTAGTGAAGACGACAGAGCGGTACACGTGAAGCAAAGTTGCAAAAACGCTCAAAATAGCGGGAGCTGCGATAACAGCCAGGGGGGGGGGGGGGTTGGGGGGGGGGGGGAGCTGGCTTGGGGGGTTGTCAATTTCTTTACATGTTTTTTTCAACATATGTCATTGTGCATAGATGAATAATTTGAAGCATTCATATTTACACATGTTGATGCCTACGTACACACGTTGATGTTCCCAGTGTGGTTCCCGGTCCGCGCCACATGGTTGGTTCTGACTGATCAAGTTCAAGAACGTTTAGTGAGACAATAAAATACAGCTCAAAAGTATAGAGTAGCTTAGGTTATATCTATCCTCCTATGGTTGGTCAGACCGTTCTCGCCAGCGTTCCCAACGTCAAGAAACTGACGTGGTAAAGTGCCTTACCCTACTCTACTAGAAGACCCACGAACAGAAAACGGGATATTATGTCAATTTCGCAAGCCGCTGCCATTTTTTAGTCCGACAGTCTTTGGCCTTAGGTAAAGAACACGTCAACATGCGACGTGGTGCTAGGAGGACGGGTTGGACTGATACCTGGCGTGGTCCAGGGATGAGGCTTGACTCTTGATAACTTGGTGCAACAGGCTGTTACCTGGAGCGGCTCCCTCACATATATATCATATATGGTATATTGTTATTGATCTAATATATCAATAACAATCCAGGCTTCTGGCATGTCTTGCAGGAACTTGTTTCCGGCAATATTTCTTATATTTGTAAGGAGCAGATTGAAAGGTGTGGACCTCTGATGTTCATACAGTGTTCTGTAATATTAGTATATTTTGGTAGCAGTCTTTCCTGTAGACATATATTATTAAATATGACCGAAAAAGTAAGATTAATAATTCTAACACGAATTTTCTCAATCTTTCGTACATTACGCTTCACTGTTGGAGGTAAATCAAAAATCACTTCTCCAAAATTCATTTTTATTTCTAGTCTGACGCGACACGGGCGCGTTTCGTAAAACTTATTACATTTTCAAAGACTTCACAAATACACAACTGATTAGAACTTACGTCTCTCTGATATTATATCTACATTTGAGTGAGGTGGGAAGGATGATGTGGCATTAACACAAGACAGAACAGGGGATATTAATAGGGTATTAAAAGTATCAACACAAGACAGAACAGAAAACAATGGGTATTGAATAGAAGTGTTTGTAGAAAGCCTATTGGTCCATATTTCTTGATGCTTCTATATTGGAGCGGAGTCTTGAGGTGGGTAGAATATAGTTGTGCAATAATTGGCTGTTGATTGCTGGTGTTGACTTCTTGATGTGTAGTGCCTCGCAAACGTCAAGCCGCCTGCTATCGCTGTATCTATCGATGATTTCTGTGTTGTTTACTAGGATTTCTCTGGCGATGGTTTGGTTATGGGAAGAGATTAATAAAAATGAATTTTGGAGAAGTGATTTTTGATTTACCTCCAACAGTGAAGCGTAATGTACGAAAGATTGAGAAAATTCGTGTTAGAATTATTAATCTTACTTTTTCGGTCATATTTAATAATATATGTCTACAGTGTTCTGTATGAACATTGTGTTTTGTGCCTTATATGGCACCTTTACTCTTCACTGAATTTATTCTGCATTTCCTGCCATATCGTTAGCTCCATTTTATTATCCAAGTTGTTATTTTAATGTGCAAATTTGGGACCTGGTCTTCCGGTATATCCCGTGTAGATATTATGTGATACCTCCCTCTTCTCCTTGCCAAAGATTTAATTTTGAGAGCTTTGAGGCGATCCTAATAGTTTAGGTGGTTTATCGTGTCTATGCGTGCCGTATATGTTCTCTGTATTCCCTCTATTTCAGCAATCTCTCCTCCTCTGAAGGGGGAAGTGAGTACCAAGCAGTACTCAAGGCGAGGCAGTACAAGTGATTACAATAGTACTGCACTATATAGTGGAATCTCTGGATTTGAAGCTTCTTGTAATCCGCACTATTATTTTTCTGACTGATGTTATATTCGCTTTGTTATGCTTACTAAATTTTAAGTCGTCTGACATCATTGTTCCCAGATCCTTCTCGGTCTATGAGGAGATTTGACTATGTCTTGTACTCTGAATTATGTATAAAGTCTTCTTTTTATCATGCCTACCTGGAATTTATACTGTTAAACATCATGTTATTTGTTTTTGCCCAAGTGAAGCCATTTATTGATTGATTGTGAATCGTAGTTTTTTAATGTAGTTTTTCAATGTTTTTAATACGTAAAGTACTATTACCAGCACTCGTGTTAATGGTACTTTACGTTTCTTTATGAATATGAAATTCCAGGAGTCGAGACCAGGGGCTGGAAGCTTGGCCATTTTGTCAATGTTTCAATTAAAGTTTGCTGTGCTCGTGTTAAAATTAGTTGTATTGTCAAGATTCTGGATATCGTTTATAACAAAGTTGTCTGCATCTTCAGCTTTCATGTTGTTTATTGGGGTGGTCAACATAGCCACATACTGATCCTTGTGTGTTTCACTAATGTCCTTATCGTTCTCTGTGTATGAACTGAAGGTTCATACACAGTATAGGTCCAATAAGTATAAGTATATAATAAGTTAAGTATAAGTCCAATACTGGTGGAGATTTATGTTTATTTTGTGAATGTGAAAAAATATTTTGTATTTTTTGTGTTTATCTCTTGTGTAACTTTCTGTTCCAGATGAATTTCTTCAGTCTGGTATGATCGCTTCAGCTTCTGCTTTGTTTTTTCTAACTCCCTGTTTAAATTACATTCTATTTGCTCATATATTCATGTCTAAATATTTCAGTTGTTTTCCTTCTTCTTTAGTATCGTCTGTGTTGTCTAAGTTGGTCCTCTGTTTAATCTTCCACAGAGCAACATATTTCCTGGACACTTCGTACGCATCAGCAGTCACGTGTTAGATTCCTGCCACGGTTGTTTTGGTACCTAAGACGGCTCCTACTGGATGTTAGAATATCCCTTCCCTCTTGTGGAGGGAGTGAGAGCATAAGGAGGAAAGAAAGTGAGGGATGAGAGAGGTTAGAGGGTGGTGGTGGTGGTGGTGGTGGGTGGGGGTGGTGGTGGTGGTGGGTGGGGGTGGTGGTGGTGGTGGTGGTGGTGGGGGTGGTGGTGGTGGTGGTGGTGGGGGTGGGGAGGGAGGAGTCGACTCTTCAAGAAAGCGGACAAGTACGGTGTAGTGTTGGTGTTGCCGGGTCCGCCGGGGAGGTCCTGGTAGCTGGCCTGACTCCTGGCTCCTGCTGTGTTATCATAAGAGATGGACCTGGTCACGAGTCCCCATTGGCTGCCACGGGGGCTACTGTTGGCCGGGTGTGGGGCGGGGGTAAGGGGAGGGTGTGGGGCGGTGGTGGGGGTATGGGGCGGGGGTAAGGGGAGGGTGTGGGGCGGTGGTGGGGGTATGGGGCGGGGGTAAGGGGAGGGTGTGGGGCGGTGGTGGGGGTGTGGGGCGGTGGTGGGGCGGTGGTGAGGGGGGGCGGTGGGAGGGTAGGATTTGTTCATGTATTATACATAGTCATGGGCAGTAATGGGAAATGTTAAGAGGCGCATAATGGGCTCAGGAACTGAACCAAAGTTTATTTAGCCAAAAAAGTAATCATCTTCTGAAGCTATTTACACAATTATATATATATATATATATATATATATATATATATATATATATATATATATATATATATATATATATATATATATATATTATGTACGTCAATAGTTTTTTATATCACAGGTAGTTCAAGAAGTGATCCACAACAGTCCTTATACAACAATTTGTATCTGTAATAAGCCAGTTAGACAATTACCAATCATGCTCTACGCTTAACTGAAGGTACCAGGCATCAGACAATAGCGGCATAAATATAATGGTATTAACAACCTACCAGCGAGTGCAATCCATCAATACACACGTATATAAAATGCAGCTCTTGCATCTGGACTATTCCCCACATATTTAAAAAAATCCCACAGTCAGATTAATCCCCAAGCCAGGGAAATCTCCAACCCAAACTGAGAACTACAGACTAATTTCCCTTCTTGAAATACAGACTAATTTCCCTTCTTGATGTAATCGGTAAAATATTCGAACAAAATAATTAATCGGAGACTTGTGAAGTACATGGAAGAGGAAGACAAGTATAACACCAGACAATATGGGGTTTAACCATCTCAGAGAAGGAGCCCCATACAGCCATAACTCTGATCTACCGGCACATAGCCAATGCAATATCGAAAAAAAAGAACAAAAGAACAGTGTAATATAGTGCTCAGAGACGTTTGGAAAACCTTTGACCAAGTCTGGCCACAGTCTGCCTCCCACAGACCCTGACTGCCATCCTCTGCAGCTCCATAAACCACACAACTGCTGGGCTCAGTAACGCCTGCCACCTGGGTAATATAACAGTCACAAGTGTAATTGATTATGTTCACAGAGGATGCTTCAATATTGTTGTTGTGACGTAAGGGAACATAATAGCCAATGTTTAGCCTCTCTGTGAAGATTATTACCTGACATTTAGAAATATAACTGTGAGTAGTCTAGTATGACGAATTAAACATTTCATTGATATATTCCGGGGATATTATGGAGCTGCTAGTTTATGTTGTTATTGGAGTCGTTGCTAGCCTTATAGGACCAGACAAGTACCTCTATATAGGCCCCGAGTCTTAGAGGTGAGTATCACGTGTTGAGCACCTTACCTTGTCTCATTACTCGTCGACCAGAAGCACAGATGCCAGCATTGCAGCCATGGCAGAGACAACACTATAAGAGGGTAGTCTGGTGCGTCACAAATTACGATTAATCCACTGTCTTGGATTACACACCTGATCCACCAGTGGTGTAAATAATCCAGGACCACTCCACATATTGATGACTCTCAACCTCTCGCCCGCTTCCTTCCGGCAAATTGATTTCATAGTTCCTCTTATTCCTCTTTGAATCAGGGACGGAGACCGAACGAATGAGGGAGAGAGAGAGAGAGAGAGAGAGAGAGAGAGAGAGAGAGCGAGACTGCAGTGGGAAGAGAGAAGCTGATGGAGTGAATTAGGAAAGAACTTTAGATACAAACTTCAAGTGACAACATGAAATTCGCACAGCAAATAGCAGCCAGAACTGCAGTCTCGGCAGTGATCACTTCATTACCAGCTAATAGGCGCCATTAACCCTTTATTATCGCTACTCAATTTTTAGTGTATCATGAATTTTATGAGTTTTGTGAGTATGTCATTTTATCCCATGGCGGGGCACTGGGACGGAAGTGCTCAGGGGTTAATGGTTCTGTTGCTGGGCATTTATTATTTGTGCCATCAGAATCGAGCTACTAGCTCTTGGACCCCGTCTTCTTGTTGAATCTTGTCTAACCGTCAATTGTCTAATCTATTCAATACCACCCATTTCTCTCTAGCATATCTACTACAAGTATTTCTCTCTCTCTCTCTCTCTCTCTCTCTCTCTCTCTCTCTCTCTCTCTCACACACACACACACATACACACACACTTCCACAGCAACATCTGGAGGGAAGCAATAATGAATGAACAGGTGATAAAACTGAGAAAAGGAGAGAACAAGTACACAGAGAATGACACAGAGGTGTGTGAAGAAATCAACAAAAGATTCCATGAAGTCTTCACAACAGAGCACGGAGAAGTCCCTGTATCAAGAGATTTGGAGCAACTTTAGAAGACCAAGCAACTTTGGAAGAATTTGAGCTTACAAGAGATGAGGTCAAAAGGAATCCGTTGGAGCTGGACGTGACAACGGCTGTTGGGCCTGACAGAATCTTACCATGGATACTAAATTAGGGTGCAGAAGTACTAAGTGTGCGACTCTCTATGGTGTATAGTAGGTCACTGGAAACGGGAGACCTTCCAGAAACTTGGAAGACAGCTAATGTAGTCCCAATATACAAAGGGGTGACAGACAAGAGCCAATGAACTACAGGCCAGTTTCCCCAATTTGTATACATGTAAGATGATGGGGAAGATCGTGAGGAAAAACTTAGAATATCGGGAGGGAAGGAAGTTTGGAACACCACCAGCATGGGTTCAGGGATGGTAAATCGTGCCTCACAGGTTAAATAGAAATCTATGACCAGGCGACAAAAATTAGGCAAGTAACAGAAGGGTGGGCAGACTGCATTTTCTTGGAGTGTTAGGAAGCCTTTGACACAGTACCCCATAAGAGGCTGTTACAAAAGTTGGAGAAACAGGCAGGAATAACAGTTGAGGTGCAACTGTTATTCCTCTGCTAAGTAACAGAAAGCAGCGAGTAACTGGGGGGAAAGTGATGTTGGGAAATTGACAGGGTAGACAAGGATGGATTATTTAACATGGGTGGTACACGCACAAAGGGACACAGGTGGAAGCTGTTACGAATCCATATCAGAGTATGGATTCTCACAGGATAAATAATATTGTATTTACATGCAATGTGAATTATACAAATAATGTATTGAGTGATATAGCAGAATGTATGATGGTTTGTATGTATACTGTATGCTGCATGATGGGTGTCATGGCTGGCCTGTTAAGTGAACAGGATATGTTCGTGTCTATTACCTGTGTGCTTGTGGGAGGGGCGAGTAAGGATCGGCTGTTGTGTTGCCAGACGTCGCCTCCTTTTAGAGGTAAATCTATTATTTAAGCCAATTAAAGAATGTTGATACTTTTAGTTATATTATTAGCATGTGTGAAACATTATATTAGTATGATTGTGTCTGAGATTGATTACTTTTGTAGTTAAGAATATTATTAATCGTTCGTCATGCATAAGAGGCAGAGGGGAGGGTTGCCAGCCAGCAGCGGCTCAGGAGCTGGAGGTCTCTGCTGGCAACATATAATTTTACTGGAAGTTAAGTCTTGTAATTGTTTTCTTGTTCTAGTATAGGTGATAGTTATCTGAGGAGACATACATTATGTGAGCCATCCCTTACCGTAGAATTAATTTGCAGTGATTATATTATACTATATAAATAGAATTGATATATATATATATATATATATATATATATATATATATATATATATATATATATATATATATATATATATAATATATATATATAAATATATATAATATATATATAAATATATATATATTTATATATATATATATATATATATATATATATATATATATATATATATATATATATATATATATATATATGCGAACAAGCCTGAATGGTCCCCAGGACTATATGCGAATGAAAACTCACACCCCAGAAGTGACTCGAACCCATACTCCCAGAAGCAACGCAACTGGTAACTACAGGGCGCCTTAATCCACTTGACCATCACGGCCGTCAAAAGGAAGTGATAGCCGAGGCTATTTGAGCCACTTCCCCGACGGCAACTCGGATGGTAATCTTGGGCATAGCATTTCACCAAATCACCTCATTCTTTGGGGCACACGTGAGGAACACAAATGCGAATCGGGGAAGAAATAAAAAGATTCATAGAAAACACCGACCTTACCTAACCTTGTTAGTATCTTAAGATAAGCATCTTATAGCTTCGTAATTACAATTATTACCTAACCTATAATAGGTATAGGTTAAGTAATAATTGTAATTACGAAGCAATAAGATGCTTATCTTAAGATACTAACAAGGTTAGGTAAGGTCGGTGTTTTCTATGAATCTTTTTAAGGGTATCTATTATGTTTAGTATATCACCTATGCACGTAGTTAATAAGTCAATATTGACTTTACGAATTTGCGAGAACGGGTTGCATCCCGAGGGCGGTGGTGGAAAAGGTTACAGAGGCACATAATGGGTTCAGGAACTGAGCCCCAGAGTTCGTTTAGCAAGTGACAATCTTTTGACGCTAGTTACACAATTATTAATGTTATATATACATGTGCATATATATATATACAATAATTTACACAAATACATATACATATATACAGATCGATAATCTTTTTGTATCACAAGTGATTCAACAAGAGGCTCATAACAGTCACTATACAAGATACTTTTCTGGGGTGTGAGTTTTCAGTTAAGATACTTTACATCTATGATGAGTCACACAGTTACTAGTCTTGCTCCACACCCACCCAACTGGGCGGCAGCTTTACAGTTATGTGCTCCACACCCACCCAACTGGGCGGCAGCTTTACAGTCATGTGCTGCACACCCGGTGTTGTAATCCACAAGTTAGTAGGAATTATTAGCTAGAGGATCATTACTACAACACTTAACGAATGATGATTGAAAGTACATGTAAGTAGACAGACTATGGATCACATATCTAAGAAAGGTCAATGGATTAAGACCGAAGCTGTTTAGCCAAATGATTAATTCCTGGAAAGAGGAATTATTCTTCGTCAGGCTTCTAGGAACAAGATTACCTCTCTAGGGATAAGGTTAATCGGATTATACCTTCCTTGAGAGGTGGGGTGAAATGGTTGAGGTAGATGGCTGACTGGAGTCAGTCTGATTGTGGAAGTGGAACGAGCAAGTCCTTTTGGATCCCCGTTTGTGGCAGCAGCGAAGTGTAGCAGACAGCTATGCGAGAGCCTGTTGTGATCTTAGTGACCAAGTTAAGTCTGCAGTATGTGAGTATTGAATGTAAGACTAACCGGGTGTGGAGCGTTGTAGTAATCATTCCGTATTAGGGACTTAGGCGGAAGTTACGAGTGTGTGTGGTGATCGCGGAGGTCAAGTGGTCTATGGGTATTGGAAGTGTATTGACCAATAGAGTATGTTAATTAATATAGTATTATTTGTCAGAGTCTATTCTTTGTAATTAAATGACAAAACCCGACGGCCTTTAAATACCTTCCATATGTTCATTCATTGTGTTCCAGTACAAACCTAGTGGTACGCCTCAAGGGTCTGGTGTGTGTAGGAGTACACGGTGGTAGTAACGGTTGCTGAGGCAAGGTGTTATGTGTTGTGTAATCGCTGTGTTCGGAATGAACCGGGGTTCAGCGTCACGACACCACCCAACTGGGCGGCAGCTTTACAGTCATGTGCTCCACACCCAACCAACTGGGCGGCAGCTTTACAGTCATGTGCTGCACACCCACCCAACTGGGCGGCAGCTTTACAGTCATGTGCTCCACACCCACCCAACTGGGCGGCAGCTTTACAGTCATGTGCTCCACACCCACCCAACTGGGCGGCAGCTTTACAGTCATGCGCTCCACACCCACCCAACTGGGCGGCAGCTTTACAGTCATGTGCTCCACACCCACCCAACTGGGCGGCAGCTTTACAGTCATGTGCTCCACACCCACCCAACTGGGCGACAGCTTTACAGTCATGTGCTCCACACCCACCCAACTGGGCGGCAGCTTTACAGTCATGTGCTCCACACCCACCCAACTGGGCGGCAGCTTTACAGTCATGTGCTCCACACCCACCCAACTGGGCGGCAGCTTTACACTCATGTGCATGCATTACTTACAATAAGCAAATTTTGGATACTTCGCTAAGATTCCTGGCAGTACATCATTATGAATGAAGTACTTACACATTTCTTGGACACTATTGATGATGTTATCTCTAAATTCCGCGATTTTGTTACATTCCATTATATGATGACGCAAAGTATGCGAATAGTTCTGCTGACAGAGTTTACATTTAGTCAAATCTACATCAGCAGATGTTACAAACTCCCAGAGGTACTTGTAGCCGAGCCTACGCCTAGCAGTGGTAACATCTAGAAGTCTACTAACCTTATTGGATGACCCATAGACGTGCGGTTCCTCCTACATAATAGAATAATGATAGATGGAGTAACTGGTGTGAATTTCACTTTGCCTCAAGTCTACGAGATTTTGTTGATATTCTATGATTTGTTCAGATCTGAAACCTATATCTATGGGCAGTACAAAACGTCCACCACACTGTGCGACACAGTGGTTGCCAGGATCAGGTTGCGTTACCGTTACCTGTGGCAGGTGGCTGCAGGTGACGGATCTCCCAATCCTGAGCACTCCAGGTGCAAACTCTGTGAGCAGGAACTGGGGCATAAGCTCGCACACTACATCACCGAATGTCCAGTTATTAGACCATTCAGACCAGTTGGCATGAGTTACCTGGAACTTTGTAATTAGTTTATTCACTCTCATGTTTTTGAAGATGTTCTCATATTGCACTCAAAATTTGCCAATGCAGGCTACTGAACATATGCCTTGTATGACTAACCATCCTGCGAGATGGGGACTTTAAGTACCACTGCTACCTTATTCACTTTTGGGTTGATGATATCCTCATAATGCACCCAGAGTCTGCCAGTGCAGACCGCTTATCATATGCCTCTGTATGACCAACCCTACTATGTGATGGGATTTTTTAGCATCATGTAGCTAGTTTGTTGACACTGTATTCCCCTTCATATAGTCTTGGGTAGCTGCACAAATGCAGATGTACCTAATGTATTAATAATAATAATACAAAAAAGATGTTCCCGGAATACTACTGCCCTCAGGCTGCTCAAAGGCAGTCCAAGATGGTAAGCAATTCCCTCTTTATGAGCAAAAGTCTTGGCCAACTCATCAGTTCTTTCATGCATTCGGAGACCAATGTGGGAAGGAATCCACAGGAGACAGACTGACTCCATCATTGATTATTTCATTATATCTGTGTCTAGCTTCAGAGATAAGCACGTCACAGTTATGCCTTGGGGAGCTGAGGGCAGTCAAGGATGACAAGGAGTCACTTACAATTAGTGTGTCAACTTTGGATTCGTATACGCGCTCGAGTGCAAGGATTATGGCAACCAATTCTGTTTGAAGAGTGGAGGCCCAGTTACTCGGGCGTGCTCCACACTCATGGGAGAAGGAACCATCTCTCCCTGTCACAACAACTGCACCATGGGACTGGTGCAAAGAGCCATCAGTGTAATAATCTGGGAAAGGAAGCGCTCTCTAATCAATGCTTCAATTTGGCTTAAGGCATTGTACTTTGCTTCTTCTCGAAGCAAGGCTTCTTCCATCTACATTATTGCCCCCCCCCGCCCCCCGCATCCCACATCAGTAATTTCCCCAGGAGGATCAAAAGAGTTCCAACATTTTCACCTCCTCCGCAAGAACAGGAAACACTCCTTAATATCCCCCCCCCCCCCCCTGGCTCAGGAAACATCCCCAGTGCTCCTCCCCCCTCGGGACGTCATAAGCACCAGGTCGCAGGCGTCGTCCTCGCCTCCACCAGGGCAAATATATAAGCTGCCTGGCGCTGGTAGTCTAATAATGGCCTGAGACGAGGAGGGTGTGTGTGTACTCACCTAGTTGTGCTTGCGGGGGTTGAGTTCTGGCTTTTTGGTCCCGCCTCTCAACCGTCAATCAACTGGTGTACAGATTCCTGAGCCTACTGGGCTCTATCATATCTACATTTGAAACTGTGTATGGAGTCAGCCTCCAGGATGAGGTCTACAAATTTACAGGTCCAAAAATCTTCTGTTTTAGCTTCATATGCTTCCCAGTCTATGGATTTCAAGTTGAAGTCGCCGACCTATCAACAGTCGTGAACTATCGTTATCCGCTCTCGCTATGATCTCTCTCATTATTGTTTATAAGACCTTCTCGTTTACTATCTAACTCCTCCTTTGACCATGTGCTGCTTGGCGGTGGACTATATGCATTTATTATCATTAGTTTATCATCCTCATGGCAGATCTCTAGTGCTATTATGTCAACTTCTTGTGGATTAGCAGTCACTATTTCCTTCACCTTTAGGTGTTCTTTCACCAGCACAGCAACGCCACCGCCTTTCCTAATTTTTCTGTCCCGTCTCCAAATTGAGTAGCCCTTGGGAATATGACCTCATTTAAAAAACATCTTCAAGTTTTGTCTCAGTGAATGCAACAATGTCTGGTGTCTGCAGCTGTATTACATCACTTAAAAGTACCTTCGATCTTACTCCATCTATGTTGGTGTATGCAATCTTGAGGAACTTGTTCCCCCTCTTCTTATTTTTCACTCCCCCTTTCTCTAATGATTTTGTTGGTTTGCCTTATGTACCACTTTACTGGTCTGCCTACCCCTATCACTTTGTAGAAAAAAAGAATTGATTTCTTCTTCATTCCTGCTCTCATTTAAACGTTTGCCTCGGCGAGGTTCAGTTTCAGCTTATCTCTATCTTCTTTGAAAGATCTCGTCTTAACGACCACACTTTCCCATCCTCATCACTTTGTAATTTTCTAGCATTCCTTAGTACTTCTTTCCATCTGTTTGGCACCATTTAAGGTGATCCTCAAAGGTCGATCTTTCCCTTTTACATATCTGCCTATTCTCCTGTAGTCGCACATTCTCTATGGTTGTAAGACCTTCCACGAGGCCAACAATTTTATCTACTACTTTTGCTTCTTCTACAGCTCTTTCTGACCTAGATGTTATCTCCTTTTCTTGCAGCAGAAAAACGGGGTCCACACACACACAGTGTGTGTGTGTGCGTGTGTGTGTGTGTGTGTGTGTGTGTGTGTGTGTGTGGTGTGTGTGTGTGTGGTGTGTGTGTGTGTGTAAGTGTGTGTGTGTGTGTGTGGTGTGTGTGTGTGTGTGTGTGTGTGTGTACTCACCTAGTTGTACTCACCTAGTTGTGTTTGCGGGGGTTGAGCTCTGGCTCTTTGGTCCCGCCTCTCAACCGTCAATCAACTGGTGTACAGATTCCTGAGCCTACTGGGCTCTGTCATATCTACACTTGAAACTGTATGGAGTCAGCCTCCACCACATCACTTCCTAGTGCATTCCATTTACTAACTACTCTGACACTGAAAAAGTTCTTTCTAATGTCTCTGTGCTCATTTTGGGTACTCAGCTTCTACCTGTGTTCCCTGTGCGTGTGCCACCCGTGTTAAATAATCCATTCTTGTCCACCCTGTCAATTCCCCTGAGAATTTTGTATGTGGTGATCATGTCTTCCCGAGCTCTTCTGTCTTCCAGCGACGTGAGGTGCAGTTCACGTAGTCTGTCCTCATAACTCATGCCTCTTAGTTCTGGGACAGACCTAGTGGCATACCTCTGAACTTTTTCCAGCTTCGTCTTGCGCTAGACTAGGTACGGACTCCATGCTGGGGCTGCATACTCCAGTATTGGCCTTACATATGTGGTATACAAGGTTCTGAAGGATTCCTTACACAGGTTATCCGAAAGCAGTTCTGATGTTAGCCAGCCTCGCATAGGCCGCTGATGTTATTCTTTTGATGTGGGCTTCAGGAGACAGGATTGGGGTGATATCAACTCCCAGATCTTTCTCTCTGTCCGTTTCGAGAAGGACTTCATCTCCCATTCGGTATCCTGTGACTGGCCTCCTAGTTCCTCCTCCTAGTTTCATTACCTCACATACTTGGGTTGAACTTTAGTAGCCATTTGTCGGACCATTCCTTCAGTTTGTCTAGGTCATCTTGTAGCCTCATACTATCCTCCTCTGTCCTGATCCTCCTCATAATTTTCGCGTCATTAGCAAACATCGAGAGGAACGAGTCAATTCCTTCTGGAAGATCATTTACGTATATCAGAAACAGTATAGGTCCAAGGACTGATCCCTGTGGGACTTCACTGGTGACTCCCCGCCACTCCGAGACCTCACCTCTCACGGTGACTTGCTGTTACGCTGTTACCCGTGTTACACCACCCGTATTACACCACAAGAAAAGAAAACTTCCTAACATCTCTACGACCCATTAGAATCTCAAGCTTCTATCCATGTGCTCGTGTTCCATTGATATTAATTGGGAATATTTCATCTTTTCCCCTGTCCTAAGTATTTTACGCATCTCCATCATGTCTCCTCACTCTCTCCTCTTTTCTAGCATCGTCAGGTTTAGTTCTTTCAATCTTTCTTCGTATCACATCCCTCGCACTCCTGGGATAACAACAACAAATTGGTTGCACTTGCAACAAGTTTGCCTTGTTGCAAACTTCTAAACCTTTTCACGGCTCCTTATGTGTCTTTCTGAGGGAGGATCCACGATGGGGCGGCATAATGTAAGACCGGTCTCATGTAGGCGGTGTTCAGTGATCTAGATGCTGCCTTATTTAGCTTCCTGCATAATGTTCTGACTTTTGCTGGTGCTCACCTAGTTGTGTTTGCGAGGGTTGAGCTTTGCTCTTTCGGCCCGCCTCTCAACTGTCAATCAATTGTTTACTATTTTTTTCCACACCACACTCCCCAGGAAGCAGCCCGCGACAGCTGATTAACTCCCAGGTACCTATTTACTGCGAGGTAACAGGGGCATTCAGGGTGAAAGAAACTTTGCCCATTTGTTTCTCCCTCGTGCGGGAATCGAACCCGCGCCACAGAATTACGAGTCCTGCGCGCTATCCACCAGGCTACCAGGCCCCTGATGTATGCTGCTGCTGTCGTTATTCTATTTATGTGAGCGTTCATTGTCAGGTTTGGCGTTTTGTCCTTTGTCTCTAGACACTACAGGTAGGTAGTTTGTCTTCACTGTGTACTGAACTTTTGGTCTCCAGTCACCCGTTCCCATTTCTATCACCTTACACTTGCTGGTGTTGAAATTTAGTAGTCATTTCTTAGAGCAACTTGTTAGGTCATCTTGGAGAAACTTTCAATCCTCATCTGTGTCGACTGATATTAGTAATGCATTGTCTGCAAACATTTACAAATAAGACTCAACTCTTGTAGATAGGTCATATACATAAATGATAAATTGTATGGGTCCCAATACTCATCCTTGAGCAACTCTGTTACTCTATGACAGTCCGACTTCTCGCCTCTCACTCTTACTCTCCGACTCCTGTCTGTTAAGTAATTCCTTTTACATTTAAGTGCATTTCCAGTTATTTCCGTCTAACTTTCAAGTTAGCATGGTAATCTCTTGTGACACACGGTGTCGAAGGCTTTTTGGCAGTCCAGAACACCACAATCTGCTTAACCTTACTGTCGTTACTGTATCACAGAACTCTAGAAGGTTCGTGAGACACGATTCCCTTCCCTAAAGCCATGCGGATGATTGTTTACATACCTAATTCTCTCTAGATGTGTAACTAGTCTTATACATATATTCTTTTGAGCACTTTACTGAGGATGCTTGTCAGTGTTACCAGTTTGTAAGTGCCTCTTCTCTATCTCCTGACTCATAAATGAGTACCACATTTGCCTTCTCCAAGCAGGTATGCAATTCTTCCCTTGTAAATGCCTCTTTAAAGATCAATGCTAGATGTATGCTGAGAACCTGCGCCACTTATTTTAACATCCATGGTAACATGCTGCCTGGACAAATTGCTTTAATTTTATTTAGTGATGCTAAGTGTTTCTTTACTTCCTGTGCTGTTACCTCAATATTTAGAAGTCTCATCTCTCGGGCTCAGGCTCATTTGTGAACACTACTCAAGCTGGCATTGAGTTCCTCCCAAATTTCTTTACCACTTCCTATATATTCTCCCCCCCCCCCTCCCCTTTCTTCTAACCCAGTCATTTTCCTTCATGGATGACTGGAAGTTTACGTTGTTTTCTGGTTTAAGAAGAGGATGGATTTCCACGGCTGACATAGTTGAGTTCATTATGGTCAGAAAATCAGCTTAAGAATGCTAGAGTGCACAACATCCCAGCGCACAGGATTAAAATGTTTAATTATGGACTAAGATCTGCCATGTTGGGTCTCTCTGGAAAGCCTGCGTTGCCAACAAGCCAATGAGATCGGTGTGTGTTTAGTCCCCGATTAATCAGAATGAATGAAGCATGTTTGTCTCGTAAGATGCCAGAAGTCAGCCACCATAAGAGAGGACTGTAAGGTGGTAGTTCCCAACCAAGGGTCAGAGAGACGCGAGATACAAGTCCCACAATCCCAGACTTTTCAATGGGCGCTGCTGTACAGCATGCTCACAGCTCACCCAGGGAATGTTGAGTGCTGTGAGGCGGTTATGGCAGCGTTCTGGTGAAATTGAAATTGAAATTGAAATAAGTTTATTGAGGTAAAATACACACAAAGGGATGAGGTAGCTCAAGCTATTCTCACCCCGTTCAGTACATCGTGTTAATACATACACAGACACACATCACAAACAATAAACATATTACCAAACATTCTCAGAGATAAACATATACATTTCCTGCGTTCTGGTGAAGTCGTGCCTCGTGACCGAGGACCCGCCCTTGTGCACGAAGATGGGGGCCCCTAGCACGGGCCCTGCCTTCCTCAGGGCCCTGACCGGACATGAAAGGTCAGCCCGCCACGTGAGGGATGGTGCGGGCCTGCGTGCGCTGTGCTTGTAAGAGGCGGAGTGGCTGGTGGCACCGCACCTCCAGGACTTGTGTCACTGGGAGGGTGCGCTCGTCTCCCGCGCTGTGGACGGCCCCGCCCCCACGGCGTGCAAGGACAGTGCAATGAGCGCCTTAGAGCAGTACTCCTCGTAGCCGTTGTTGCACGCGTCCTGAGTGCGTTCAGCAGCGCGCGCGCGCGCGCGCGCGTGTGTGTGTGTGTGTGTGTGTGTGTGTGTGTGTGTGTGTGTGTGTGTGTGTGTGTGTGTGGGCGGCGCCGTGTGATGGGCGGGCGGGGACGGTGTTCCTTCCTCCCTTTAGCAGTTGCGTGACCAAGGCGCATATAAAGCATGTGGGGAGGGAAGAGCCACATGTGGGGTGGGAAGAGCCACATGTGGGGGAGGGAAGAGCCACATGTGGGGTGGGAAGAGCCACATGTGGGGTGGGAAGAGCCACATGTGGGGTGGGAAGAGCCACATGTGGGGAGGGAAGAGCCACATGTGAGGAGGGAAGAGCCACATGTGGGGAGGGAAGAGCCACATGTGAGGAGGGAAGAGCCACATGTGGGGAGGGAAGAGCCACATGTGGGGAGGGAAGAGCCACATGTGAGGAGGGAAGAGCCACATGTGGGGAGGGAAGAGCCACATGTGAGGAGGGAAGAGCCACATGTGGGGAGGGAAGAGCCACATGTGAGGAGGGAAGAGCCACATGTGGGGTGGGAAGAGCCACATGTGGGGAGGGAAGAGCCACATGTGAGGAGGGAAGAGCCACATGTGGGGTGGGAAGAGCCACATGTGGGGAGGGAAGAGCCACATGTGAGGAGGGAAGAGCCACATGTGGGGAGGGAAGAGCCACATGTGAGGAGGGAAGAGCCACATGTGGGGAGGGAAGAGCCACATGTGGGAGGGAAGAGCCACATGTGAGGAGGGAAGAGCCACATGTGGGGAGGGAAGAGCCACATGTGAGGAGGGAAGAGCCACATGTGGGGTGGGAAGAGCCACATGTGGGGAGGGAAGAGCCACATGTGGGGTGGGAAGAGCCACATGTGGGGAGGGAAGAGCCACATGTGAGGAGGGAAGAGCCACATGTGGGGTGGGAAGAGCCACATGTGGGGAGGGAAGAGCCACATGTGGGGAGGGAAGAGCCACATGTGAGGAGGGAAGAGCCACATGTGGGGTGGGAAGAGCCACATGTGGGGAGGGAAGAGCCACATGTGGGGAGGGAAGAGCCACATGTGAGGAGGGAAGAGCCACACGTGGGGTGGGAAGAGCCACATGTGGGGAGGGAAGAGCCACATGTGGGGTGGGAAGAGCCACATGTGGGGAGGGAAGAGCCACATGTGGGGAGGGAAGAGCCACATGTGGGGTGGGAAGAGCCACATGTGGGGAGGGAAGAGCCACATGTGAGGAGGGAAGAGCCACATGTGGGGTGGGAAGAGCCACATGTGGGGAGGAAAGAGCCACATGTGGGGAGGGAAGAGCCACATGTGGGGTGGGAAGAGCCACATGTGGGGAGGGAAGAGCCACATGTGAGGAGGGAAGAGCCACATGTGGGGTGGGAAGAGCCACATGTGGGGAGGGAAGAGCCACATGTGGGGAGGGAAGAGCCACATGTGGGGAGGGAAGAGCCACATGTGGGGAGGGAAGAGCCACATGTGAGGAGGGAAGAGCCACATGTGGGGAGGGAAGAGCCACATGTGAGGAGGGAAGAGCCACATGTGGGGAGGGAAGAGCCACATGTGAGGAGGGAAGAGCCACATGTGGGGTGGGAAGAGCCACATGTGGGGAGGGAAGAGCCACATGTGAGGAGGGAAGAGCCACATGTGGGGTGGGAAGAGCCACATGTGGGGAGGGAAGAGCCACATGTGAGGAGGGAAGAGCCACATGTGGGGAGGGAAGAGCCACATGTGAGGAGGGAAGAGCCACATGTGGGGAGGGAAGAGCCACATGTGGGGAGGGAAGAGCCACATGTGAGGAGGGAAGAGCCACATGTGGGGAGGGAAGAGCCACATGTGAGGAGGGAAGAGCCACATGTGGGGTGGGAAGAGCCACATGTGGGGAGGGAAGAGCCACATGTGGGGTGGGAAGAGCCACATGTGGGGAGGGAAGAGCCACATGTGAGGAGGGAAGAGCCACATGTGGGGTGGGAAGAGCCACATGTGGGGAGGGAAGAGCCACATGTGGGGAGGGAAGAGCCACATGTGAGGAGGGAAGAGCCACATGTGGGGTGGGAAGAGCCACATGTGGGGAGGGAAGAGCCACATGTGGGGAGGGAAGAGCCACATGTGGGGAGGGAAGAGCCACATGTGGGGAGGGAAGAGCCACATGTGAGGAGGGAAGAGCCACATGTGGGGTGGGAAGAGCCACATGTGGGGAGGGAAGAGCCACATGTGGGGAGGGAAGAGCCACATGTGAGGAGGGAAGAGCCACATGTGGGGTGGGAAGAGCCACATGTGGGGAGGGAAGAGCCACATGTGGGGAGGGAAGAGCCACATGTGGGGAGGGAAGAGCCACATGTGAGGAGGGAAGAGCCACATGTGGGGTGGGAAGAGCCACATGTGGGGAGGGAAGAGCCACATGTGGGGTGGGAAAAACCACATGTGGGGAGGGAAGAGCCACATGTGGGGAGGGAAGAGCCACATGTGAGGAGGGAAGAGCCACATGTGGGGTGGGAAGAGCCACATGTGGGAGGGAAGAGCCACATGTGGGGTGGGAAGAGCCACATGTGGGGAGGGAAGAGCCACATGTGAGGAGGGAAGAGCCACATGTGGGGTGGGAAGAGCCACATGTGGGGAGGGAAGAGCCACATGTGAGGAGGGAAGAGCCACATGTGGGGTGGGAAGAGCCACATGTGGGGAGGGAAGAGCCACATGTGAGGAGGGAAGAGCCACATGTGGGGTGGGAAGAGCCACATGTGGGGAGGGAAGAGCCACATGTGGGGAGGGAAGAGCCACATGTGGGGTGGGAAGAGCCACATGTGGGGAGGGAAAAGCCACATGTGAGGAGGGAAGAGCCACATGTGGTGTGGGAAGAGCCACATGTGGGGAGGGAAGAGCCACATGTGAGGAGGGAAGAGCCACATGTGGGGTGGGAAGAGCCACATGTGGGGAGGGAAGAGCCACATGTGAGGAGGGAAGAGCCACATGTGGGGTGGGAAGAGCCACATGTGGGGAGGGAAGAGCCACATGTGAGGAGGGAAGAGCCACATGTGGGGTGGGAAGAGCCACATGTGGGGAGGGAAGAGCCACATGTGAGGAGGGAAGAGCCACATGTGGGGTGGGAAGAGCCACATGTGGGGAGGGAAGAGCCACATGTGGGGAGGGAAGAGCCACATGTGGGGAGGGAAGAGCCACATGTGGGGAGGGAAGAGCCACATGTGGGAGGGAAGAGCCACATGTGGGGAGGGAAGAGCCACATGTGAGGAGAGAAGAGCCACATGTGGGGAGGGAAGAGCCACATGTGGGGAGGGAAGAGCCACATGTGGGGAGGGAAAG